>NC_091751.1:29704863-29879863 GCF_043380555.1 Nothobranchius furzeri | reverse complement strand
ACACAGCAGAACTCCTCCGGGCGTGTGTTATTTGTGAAGATAAAACATCAATGCTGCAGAGCAAACGGAGTCAATGGTAGAGTCGTGTTGCTGTTAGCCAATCAGAGGACAGATGTCCAAAATAAGACTCCAAATCCTGTCGTCTGCTGCCACGCCCTGCTGCAGCAGTCATGTCTGTGTAAATCCAAGCAATTCTGGGCTACTTTGGCCCCGAGTACAGCCTGTAAGGCATTAATTCTCTGAACTAAGAAACTCAATATTTCCTCCCATGTCAGAAAACTGCCCCTCTTGCCTCGCTTCGGTCCTTCCTGAAAAATTCCTGCAGAGTCAGATTTAACTTCTTCATTTGTGCAACAGTTCATCCCTAGCATGTGCCCAGAGAAAATCTATCAAACAAATAAAAACTCATTAGAATAAAGTAATTAAGTATCATTAAGATAGCATCAGGCAATTGTGGGTTTTTTTCCTAACTAATCTGTGATAAACAGCTGGAAGTTAATCAACATATAACCATCAGCAGAAAAATCCAAATAGATTATTTTGATATTAGTTTACTTTATCTAGATGCTCTTTGGCTCTGCTAGCCTGAATCTCCCACAAAGCAAATGAAAGTGGAAACTCAGCATGTCAATACAGTTCAGCTGATAGTGATTCTACATCATTGATTATTCCACTCAGCCAAAAACAGTTTCTTTACTATTGATGTCTGTAACTGAGACATTTACCGTAAAAAAGCTGCTGTTTAAATAATTATGAATTAATCAGAGAACTGTGCTGACACCATATGCTAGGAAAAGATGCATATATGATCAATAATTTCAATTAAGTGAGACTGTCAGTTGAGACAGGAAAAAGTTGGTTTAGAGTGTAATTACGAATGTCAAACTGAGAAAAATGACCAGAAGAAGACAGCTTTTGATCCTGTTTCATGTGTGTGAACCGGTACATTGAGAGGTGCTAGAATGAAAATAATCACTAGAAATTAAAACAAATCCATAAACAATGACAGCGGCGGAGTAGTAAGGACATCACAGGAGCACTTCCTGTCAAGACTATCACAGAAACTTCACACCAGGCTGTGATACTCGACCCGGCGCCTGGCCTGAGTTTGTGTGTGTGTGTGTGTGTGTGTGTGTGTGTGTGTGTGTGTGTGTGTGTGTGTGTGTGCGTGCGCAGCTATATCTCCCTGATCATAAGGGCTCTGTTAGGCTGAGAAAACCACGCCCACCAATAAGAGTAATGGTGCCAGGTAAGAAGACAAGGAGCCAAATGGATCAGACACAAAACTGCCCACAGAGAAACCAGAGTGGTGCAAACACACATATGCTGCACTGAATGTACATGCCAGAGGGTGGCAATAAAAAAGAACATTTGGAATTATTGACGAGGGTGTTGATGTTTAGGTACTCAAGCTTGTAAGGATGTATGTGTATTGGTGAAATTCTGGCAATAAAATCTGTATCACGATACAGGAGAGAGTATATATCACGATATATTGTGATACATTCAGCCAGACGATATTAGCGATTTTTTTAGACTGGATTTGTCATGTGCCGGGGTGAGCACTCCTCTCATTGTTTCCATCTTTGAGCTGCTGTGTTTCAGGAGAGGGAGGCTCCGGCTGCAGCTCATTAACAATCAGCGGGTCCAGCTACAAGAAGAGGAGGAGAACACATCTCAACACTGGATGATTAACTACAACCTGGTAGTTCCAGCCCTTTGTGTCTCCTGGTTAAACTCTAGTGATTTTTGGAATTTTTGAGTCTCTGTGGATTAACCCTGCTTACCTGTTCCTAGGATTTTTGGATTGTTGTGGACCTTACCTTGACTCCTCAGGATACTCCTTGGACTTCTGAAGCTCCTCTGGTTCTCCTGTGGCTCCCCAGTTACCTTTCCACAGTCCTGCTGGATTACTCACCTGTGCTTCATAAATCTTCTGGACGCAGCACTCACCGTTCTCCTCTCCTCCCTGCCGGCCCGCTCTCCTTGCGCTCCCTCTCCTGGACACCCCGCCTTCCTGGATTCACCCCGGCACTCCACCTACCCTCCCCTACTCCTCAGCTCCCAGCTCCACGTAAGTCTTAACTCTGCACCTAACTAGTTCTGACTTACCTCCCTGTACTCACCTGCTCCTCTGCTCTCCCCTCCTCAGATGCTGCAGTTCCGTTGCAATCCACTGGGCCTTATCCAGTGCGTCCTCAGTTCCCGATTATTTTAATAAAGATACTTTATTTTTACCTGTTTAATGCGCGAGTGGTGATTCTGCATGTCTTGGGTTAAACTCATCCCCAAAACCATGTCAGAAGTATTTGTAGGAAAATTCAATAAACAGTCCAAACCGATACATAACATGTTTACCATGAGGTATCTGAACCATGATACAGGGATTTACATTTGAATGGTGGAAACAAAACCCAATGCACACTCCTGCCAACAAGCGGTCGGCGCTTGAATTGCATCAAAAGAAAATAAAATAAACATGTAAATAAGCATGTAAATTCTTCCTAAAATTTGATTATGAGTCTGACTTTTGAATATTGCTAAAATATTGCATGAAAACATATCGATGTATTGCCATATCAATATTTTCTTACATCCCTGCAAGCTTGTATTAGAACTACAATGCTGCAAATCTGCAAAACATGCTAGCTTTTAAACATAAACATGGTCACAAAACTCTCCCCCCGCTATCATCCCTAGACCACGTCCACCTCATACCAGAAACCAGCATTGCTAGAGGAAACGAGATAGCGCTAAACACGAGTCGCCATTTTCTAGGTCCAAATGTCTTTTGTTGTCCGTGACTTCAGATGGTGCTTTTCTTTTTGGGACTCTAGTAGTTTGTCCTATAGTTGAAGTGGTGGCAGCTGGATGTTTCTCCTTCTCTATTATTGAACAGAGAACCTCTCACACCAGTGGTGTTCTGTTGGTAAAGACGTATGTGTAATGAGTGGAGGACCCATGGAAGTGCAGCAGTTCAGTGAGACCAACAACCGAATGGTCCAGTGGTTGTATTCGATCTGAAACATGTTATTGACGGAGGTCAAATCCACAGAACAAATCTCACACACCAGTGTGGAAACTAATCGGGCTTTAATGGTTTAGACAAATGCAAGAGAACCATTTTATTCTTTTTCCTTTTTTTTATCTCAACAATATATAGCTTTATTTTTTTAGAACGTTTGAACGCATGAAAAAATGTTTTGAGCTAGCTAGTTTTTCAGATTTGCCATCGTAATGTAACACTTTTAGAAACAAAGCTTCTATTTCTGTTCATAATTGCTTTAAAACGTCACCAAATCTTGGTTAATAGTGATGAATCCTTATTTTGGTTCATGTTTGAAGCTGTTCCAGTTATTTAGCATCCTTTATTATCCTTGAGAAACACCCAAAGACCTTAATTTCAGAAAAGAAAGCAATATTCTTGTTTGTTTTAGATGGTTGCTAGCTGGCTAGCTAAACATTGCTACATGCTCTAAGGACATCAGATCCTCTGCACAGGACAAATTCTTAATTATTCACAAGGGGTATTAATAGGTAGTTTCTGCTCGTTAAGCAACAATAGAGAGCTACAGTTTATAAGCTTGACCCTCTAGTATTCCAGTTGGGATTTATAAAGCTCCTCAGATGTAAGTCGCTTTGGGCAAAAGCGTCTGCTAAATACATAAACATAAACATGATTACATTGAAAGATTTATATATGCTTCAGTATGTTGATATGACAAGGCCATCACCATCCACACTCACACAAGGACAAAGTAAAGTTAAGTCAAGCGCGTGACACTTAGATATTTCTTTATCCCAGATTAGAGTATCCGGTATCTGAGAAGGTGTGTTTCTGAGGTTGTCTTGGGTAATATTCCTCAACATGTCAACCTCTGGTTGGCCACACAAATCATAACATGAGAACATTAAAACTGGATCACTTTGGTGATTCAGCAGTTCCAGTTGCAGTTTGTTTGAGTTCCAGCTCTACAGTTCATGAGGAAGCTACGGAAACGGCTGTCCGTGTTGAAGTCTCTTTAACTAAGCAGCTTTGACACGCTGTCAAGGTTGTTGCAAGCTGACACAGCAAGCAGTTCCTGCAGAACAAGCTGATTTTGTTCCGACTTCTTCAGAGTCTTGACGCAAACGGTTCCATCCAGCCTGTGTGCCTGGCGACATCTCTGGACTCGAGAAGTCGGTGCTGTGGTCAATCAACTGGACCTGGGTGCTCAGAGGTCATCCGACCTCAGTGACCTCCTGATCCGTGAAGAGGGTCTTCAAAGGGTGAGGTAGAACACAGTGTGATTGCGTCTGATGCTTTTTGATAAGAATCAACTTCATAGCTTAACGCAAACCAAATTTTTTTACACCCAGAACTCAGCTTTCCTAGATAAGGAAGTTCTGATAACATCGCATTCACACATAGGCACCATATACTACATCTAGATTCATCCATCAGAGTAACTATTAGTTAACCTGTCATGTTTTAATTGTTTGTGAATTAAATTCTTACTTTTACAAACCTGACTCTTTCCTTGAATCAAAACGAAGTGTTTACAATCCCGGAATAAAACAAAGAATCCTAGAATCTTCTGATTAAACACAGTAAAGACCAAGAACGTTAGTGATGCGCGGGTTAGTTTATTTCAAACCACGGGTACCGCAGATTTGATAACGTCTGACCCACACCAAACCGCCCCGCATCACTAGGTCTGTTTTTACAACCCGCGCCTCCACGACCCGCCTCATTAAAAACACGTTATTGATTGAATGCGCTTTTATTCAGACAATGGTGCATTAAACAGGCCCCCAAATTGATACTGGAAAATGGTAGTAACATTTACATTTTTATACGCTAAAATAAAAACAAATAAAATAGGCAGATAAATAAAGTTTAAAATTAAATTAAATAAGGGTCATTTTTGTTTGTTACCTTACTAATAGTGCAATAAACCAATACAAAAACAGCACCTAGAGCCCCTGCTTGAACAAACAAAATAGTAAAACATTTTACAACTTTTATCAAACATTTTGAAAGCCAACAAACGCAGACATGTTATGTCCTTGTTTTGTCCAGCAAATGCTGTTGTTGTTGTCAGTGCTGATTACCTCGCTGAATCTTTCCCAAACGCGCGACTTAGCAGTTTGTCCCTCCTTTCTTTTAAGAATGTAAACTCCCAAACAAATTTTATCCAAAATATTGTCCTCCATCGTTTTGTTGACGTGGCTGCCTGCCACCTGCTTGGAGCTTAGGCACACTTCACTGGCGCGTTCTGTACGTGCCTACGTCATGGGGTCGAAGGTTATCAGCGCGGAGTTATGTTCTAAAACATGACTGTGTTTAAATAACTGTCTTAAATATTATGTTTTACAAAATTAAGCATTGATTAATGTTTTTATCCACAGTGTGCATATACATATATATATATATATATATATATATATATATATATATATTTCATGAACCCACTCCAAACCGCACCGCGTTGAAGTAAAAATGTATTGACCCGACCCAACCCGACCTGCGAGTAACCCACGGGTATCGCGGGTTAGAAGTCAATCCGCACATCACTAAAGCACGTTGATATTCTATATTTATATAGAGTATAACAGCTTATTGGTCTTAAGTAGAGGTAATACATATTGAGCTCTTAAAGCACTCAATTTACCAAACCCTACATGTGAGATTGTGTTATTCAGTTCAAAGTGGTCCCAAGACTGCACTGTCTGAAATTAAGCCAGAATTGGACCCAACCAGGGCCAGATTAACTCTTTGTTGTACCCTGAGCAACAATATTAAAGGGCCCCATCATCATGACCCTCAACTGTAACCTCAACTGTCCCTCAGCATTCTTCAAATATCCAAAAGATACCCGTACTTCCCACTTTGTCTTCTTTGAGGGATAAAAAAAAATGTCCTGAGCGCTGCCGTCTCCTCCTTTGGCCATTATTTCAGCTTTAGCTTCAAGAAAGTTTTGGTTGTAAACAACAAAGTGCGCATGTGCCGCCGGCAACTTCAGCAGATGATACGGTGGCTGGTAAGGGTCACCGCGCCTACACCGCAGCCACGGTAACCCACCGAGATAATATAGTTTTTTTAAAACAAGACGGTTTTTATTATTGTCAACTTTTTTACCGGGGTTTACCGCTACACCGGTTACCGTGACAACCCTAGTCAGTAATGTCTTAGGTGTGTTCTTGCTGTGTCGTTTCTCTAATTCCATGCTGAGGAAGTTTGCAGCCGCAAACGAAACGTAGCGGGAAAACAGGTAAACAGAACTGCTCTATGTTTTAAAAAAGAACTACAGCATGGAATGTCAGTAATGCCTGAGGGGTTTTTACAAACACTGTATAACTAATACTCCTGGACAGGGTATGAATTACACAGAGGCTTCTGGGGAGCCCAGTTATGGGGTTGGGGGTAATTTTGCCTTGGTCCCCAAAATGCCTTGAAACGGCCCTGGGTGTGTGACTGAGTTTTGAAGGTGATCTGAATTGTATCAGATGTATAAATATTAAATGTGTATAACTTATTGTTTTATACAAGTAAAAATGTGTAGTGGAGATAAATCTACCTACATTTTACTTTTCAACACTTTGTTTTGTTTTCTTGTTTTTATTCAACTATTTTCCTGTCCTGTCTGTCTCTCATCTTCCTGCATCTCCTCCGAACTCTCCAGAAAAACTGCTGCCTGGATTTTTACTTTTTCACCTCATCAGTTACTTTTGAGCAGATCAAAGGGATCTCCTGACCGCAAAGCGGAGAGCGCGTTTCGATGCTGCGTCAGTGAGGTGAAATCTCCGCAGCACAGGTGATGAGCTCCGCAGTAGCAGAGCGCTTCAGGCGCAAATAAGACAGAAAGTAGAGAACATGTGCGGACATGAACGATCGTGGGTTAATTATAGTTTTTGGTTGCGCCACTTTGAGAATGGACCGTGCGCTGGAAGCAGCAGCCTGGAGTGCTGCGCACCAATGATCAGCGCTCTGCCGCTCTCTGCTCAAAGAACCCCCGGTACACTGAGAGTCCATAAACCATGTAATATAGGTAGAAACCTTTTTTCCAGCTATCCCTGATGTGTAGGATATCCAGCTCCCTCATAATTCGATCCCTGCTCCTGGATGAAAAATCCGACATTTTCATCTATACAAGAAACCCCCCGACACCCGGACAGAGAGTGAATGTCTGGGGAAAAGAGGATGTATGGTCACACTAGTTTAATATAAAACGGGATATTACAGATACAGTACTTTGCTCGTGCCCTTGCTTCCCTGGGCCCGGGCCCTTTAGAGTTCGTGGACCCCTGGACAATTGCCCAGTTGCCCATAGGGTTAATCTGGCCTTGGACCCAACTTGTGAACGTTGCAGACGGTGACTTGCCACACTCACATATTTTGGACTTGCCCAAAAGTAGGAAGGTATTGGTGGTCTACTTTTGACGTACTCTCCAGCATTTGTGGGACCACTGTGTGACCAGACACTCTGACCGCTTTGTTTGGAGGAGTTGAGGTTGATGCTTCTTTGGACACATACCAGCTGGACATGATTGCCATTTGGTCCTTATTGGATGAGTTGTATTGACCAGGAGGAAAGAGTCTCCTCCACCAGAGTACGGTCACTGGGTTAACGAAAAGATGTCCCTTATACACCTGGACAACATCAGGCACACCCTAAAGGGCTCAATATAAAAACTTTATGTTCTTTGGTCGTCATTTATGTAGTATTTGAAAACGCACTGGTTGATAATTTTGTGATTGTTTCTTTTATTTCTCTTTTTGAGTTTGATCCAGTGTGGCAGTGTGGGTGAGGGTGGGGATTTGTTACTGTTCTGTTCTGAGAAATGTTAGAAGTGGAATAAAAACTCTTTGTTAAGAAAAATGAATCACGTACTGTCTTTAAATGTATCATTACTCAGGACTTGTGAGGTATATTTATGTATTGTCTGGTGAAACACGTAACCAACTCTTTTTTAAATTAACCCTCTGGAGGCAGGCGTTGCAGATTAGCAATGTTAAAACCATCGACATACATATATGGACAATGGGTTTCCATAGCCTCCAATAATAAGTTTTTGTACTAAAATAGGAGGTGGCCACCACCGTCATTTTGACCGTGTCACAGGTTCCGTCAAGCCCAGACAATTCCAAAAAAGGGAAGAGAGGTGGAGCTGAGGGTGGGGCTGTAAGGCTGGGATCAACTGACGACACCCGGTCGAACTAGCTACAAGCTAACCTGAAGCTAACCCAAAGCTAACACGGAGGTGGGAGCTAAGCTAACGGAGGTAGCAACCTAGCTACAACCGGAGTTAACTGTGCACAACACCAGAGCTTCTGAGTCAGAGATACGCCGGGCTGACCGCTGGGTAAAACTGGGTGGAACACAGAGGACTCCGAGAGCTCCACAAGCCGGCAGCCGCACAGCAGACAAGCACCGTTGCAATCTGAGATGCGCAGAGCTGCCGCTGGGGAGAACCGGGTGGAAAGATTTCCATCCCAGAGTTCCACAAGCCGTCAGCCCGCGCAGCACACAGAAGCCGCAATCAGACAGAGATGCACCGAGCTGCTGGGAGAACCGGGTGGAAAACATCGGTCTCCCGAGAGCTCCACAAGCCGATAGTCGGAACCCAGCTCCACCAACATGTTATATTTCAACCCATTTTCTAAAGTGCAGCATTATGTTAAATGCACTGGGTTTTACCCCACTGCATTTAAATTTCATGGTTAAACAGTCATGTTAAAATCTAAGCTCAGCTCGGCAGTGACCTAAAATACATAAATATAATTTTACTTACCGAAAAAAATGAAGTGGAGACTCCTTGGACGCTCTATTAGTGCAATTAATGCCACAGCAAGTCATTTTGTCCAACAATTGCACAAATAATATCCAAAAAAGAACACACAAACACAGAGACTCAAAATCCCGGAGCAGTTTCCAAGCCAGACCGAGGCTCAGACTGAGGCCTTTCCACGGAGCTAGCTCTGTGGTCACGTGGGTCGGATGCTCATTAATTATACAGAATTTTAGGCTTTTAATACACTTAAACAGAAGAGTGAGAAAAAAATTCACCCCCCTCAGAGTTGTCATGAGTGTAAACTAATCATTTAAACCAAAAACATGTTTTGGTACCAGGCTGTAAACATGTTTATTTCTGCTGTGAAATTGGTATTTTTAACATGGGAGTCAATGAGGATTTGTTCGCTTCTGACACCAGCCCCCAGCGGATGAGGGTGGAACTGCAATTTTTGGTACTTCCGAGTTGAGACCAATTTCTGAGCCGCATTGTGGGGGCTTGGTTAAAACCTACCTACCTGGTTACTCCACATACATATTTCATGAGCATTTTTAAACTCAGAAGTACCGCTGAAGGACTTAGTTGTTCCTCCTTTTATCAAAACTTATTTTGAGCCTGAGAGGGTTAAAATAGTCCTCCAATGCACTTTTTCCACATGCTGGTTTTCTATCATATAACTGCAAAATGCTCTTATTAAACCAAGAAAAGCCTGAAATCACCACTGCAAAATTCCTTCAAATATTCATCCATCCACTCAGTCCCAGTTCCTCTGATTTTCCAGGCTAATCCCACCATAGCTGAGCAGGCAATGTGATGTTTTCATTGCAGCAATAAGCCAGCTATGCAGCAGAGTCTGAGCCAGCAGCCTCTAGGAGACATCAGAGATCTCACTTATCATCCCAGAAGTCCCAAACGCTCCACGCTGATGGGATTTTCATTAGTTCTGTACAATTTTTGCCTCTTTAATTATTATGTTGACACATAATGATGTTTGTTAAAAGATGTAACATCCTACTTGATGCTAAATCTCTCCTCCGCTTCTCTCTCTCTCTCTCTCTCTCTCTCTCTCTCTCTCTCTCTCTCTCTCTCTCTCTCTCTCTCTCTCTCTCTCTCTCTCTCTCTCTCTCTCTCTCTCTCTGTGCAACTCCTTTGTATCACCATCAAACGAAAGGTAAAGCTCCTTCGTCAGCAGAAGGAGAGATGGAGAAAAAAGAAAATGAAAAGTCAGAGAGGCTTGGCTGGAAGGAAAGTGGGTTAAGAGGGGCATGATGGATGAGACTGGGAGCTTTCCTGACTCATGGCCCACTTTCTGGTGACTAATGTGGTCAGTGACATCTCCCTCTCCATCCCAGCATCCCTCCATCCAAGCTGGAGTACTGGTAGCTGGCCTGGAGCAGAGCAGTAAACAGGATCTCACAGCACTTATCATGTTGAGCCTGGAGAAAACATGAGCTCTGTTTAGCAACAATAAGTCTGAGCAGCTAGAAAAAACTTTGAGCAGAATGAACATCTTTGTCTTATTGAGCGCTAAACCTCTCATCGGCTTTGTGATTTTCCTGCTTCCTTTTAGGGATGACCCAGTTTTTCTGCAGCACAATCTTCTTTTCGCTGATATCTTAATCGACCACCATCCTTTATTTAAAGGGTCTGACCTACAGATTTAAAATCAGGTTGTGTTTAAGCTAATATGAGTTATTAATGTGGTGCGCTTCACACATTGGTTTGCTGACATGTTCACACAAGAAGCAATAGGCCAGCACAAAGTGGAGCCAAAGAGGTGCGCTGCACACTTCAAGATTTTACACATTTAATACTAAAAACTCTGTGTTTGAAACCAAAATAGCGTTTAATGCATCTGATTTGGAAGAACCTCCCAGAGAGTTTCAGCCCATGTATGTGAATCTATAGTCAGGCCACGACCCATAGACAGATCTCAGTCGTGGGACGATGTCTACGGTTGTCTTTCAAACTGTCACTAAAGGCAATGGGACAGCGCTAGGACCAATCAGAACAACAAACAGCATGGCATATTAAATGCCCATCCAATGTCTTTCTGCAAACATAGAGCTTTATGATTGGCTGGACCTAAAATTGTTGGGTCTGACGGTGGCTGCAGTGGAGTGAGGCTAGACCGACATGCACAACGATATTTTTTGCTACATTTGGTCTAGATTTCTTGGCCAAGAAAGCTTTGCTGATTTAAATCAAGGTTTGCCATATTTTCATTAAAATTTGATAGATTTTGTGTTGAACTATTGAAATTGCATTAATATTCCATTTAAAGGGACACTAAGCAGTTTTTGGATTGCTTTTCTCTCTCTCTCTCCCTTTCTCTCTCTCTCTCTCTCTCTCTCTCTCTCTCACTCTCTCTCTCACTCTCTCTCTCTCTCTCTCTCTCACTCTCACTCTCTCTCTCTCTTGATTCGATTCAAAATGTATAAAATAAACACAAGCAAATACAGTACGTAAACATACTGAAAAATAAACATTTGAATGAAAAGGAGCAGATAGAAGAAATCTTATAATTTCTGCCCCTTTTTACAAAAGAAAATGATCTGTAAAACATTTACAATATAACCTCAGTCCCTTTCTACTTTTTATACATGATCATTGACATTTTAATTTACCTTTTCATAATTACTTAATACATTTGATTTTATACATTTTTTAAATATAGCAAGTGAGTTTGATTCTTTAATTTCTCTGTTAAGGGCATTCCACAATCTTACACCATTTACAGAAATATTACATTCCTTTATTTTGGTTCTGAATTTAGATTTTTTTTAAAGACATCAGTCCCTTTTAATATGTACCCACTTACCCTCTTATGAAACATTTTCTGAATATTAGTTGGTAAATTACGCGTATTCACTCTGTACATTATTCACAATATTTTCCACTCTACCAAGTCAGAAAATTTCAGTATTTTATATCTAATGAATGATGGATTAGAGTGATCTCCATAGTTACTGTTATTAATGACCCTCAATGCTCTTTTTTGTAAAATGAACAAAGGTTGAGTTAAAGTTTTGCATGTGGCTCCCCAAATTTCTAAACAATAAATTAAATATAGTTCAATCGGGGAGTGATGCAACATTAATAACCTAGACCAATTTAGTAGAAACTTGGCTCTATATATACTGCTATGGCTTTGGCTATGGGACTCAAAAGTATTCAAAATTCAATAAATAAATAAATAAGACATTATGAAAAAAATATCTACATGAAGAAATACTAGACAATCATGTAATCTGACAATGAAATGATGAAATAACAGAATGTTATGTAAAATCTAAGCTCAGTATTATGAAATATTTTTCATTCTTCTTTATTAATATAGTTTTTTTTTTTTCAAAAGTAATTTTGTCATAATAATCCAAATTAATATTGAGCTACTTTTATTTAATTCATTCAGTTTTCATTACATAACATCTTTTTAACAAGGACAGCTTTTATTTCATAATAGTGTTTTTCCCGTGGCTGATTTATTTCACATGACTTTTGAAAAAAACATTATATTAATAAAGACATTTTAAAAGAACAATGAAAAATATTTCATAAATACTGAGCTTAGATTTTACATAACATTCTGTTATTTCATCATTTCATTGTCAGATTACACGACTGTCTAGTATTTCTTCATGTAGATATTTATTTCATAATGTCTTATTTATTTATTGAATTTTGAATACTTTTGAGTTCCATATTTGGTAACTTTCCCCTTTATATAACTTATATGTGATTTCCAAGTGAGCCTCTCATCAAGCATGACTCCAAGAAATTTGATTTCTTTTACTCTTTGAATTTCCATCCATCTATCGTTAAAGATACATCACAGCTTCTTTTGTTGTTAAACAGTATAAAGTTTGTTTTGTTCAGGTTCAATGACAGTCTGTTTATATCAAACCATTTTGTAACTTTAATCAGTTCACTGTTTATTACTTGAGTTACTTCATGTATATTTAATCCTGAATAAAACAATGTGGTGTCGTCTGCAAATAAAACTGTACAAAGTAGATGAGATACATTTACAAGGTCATTAATAAATAATATGAACAGTTTAGCTCCGAGGACCGACCCTTGTGGCACTCCATAATGAATATCTTTCAATTCAGATCTGGCATCATTGATTTCAACAAACTGTTTCCTGTTGTCTAAATAACTATTAACCCAATGATAAGCCACACCTTTTATTCCATACCGATGTAATTCAAGCACCCCCTAGTGTCCGTTTGTAGAACCGAGCACAAACCCTGTCCCTTCACTGTGTGTTTGTCTTTTTAACATCTTAATCTAACAGCTGAAATGTCTCCCCGGCCTTCATTAGTGTCTAGGGGAGCGATTATTCACTAAATCATCAAATCAGCTGTGTTCACGATCAAAAACATGCAGGAAATGTGTTGGAACCAGACTGCAACACCAGGTATGTCAGCTCAGTTTTTCCAACAGAGCGTCCGCCAGTCTAAAGTTGCAAGTCAAATATTCTAGAATATTCTGGCTACAGGGGGGATAGGGGCTGGCTGGCCTTTCATTAACCCTGTAAAAGGTCATTCTTGCACACACTGGCTCAAGAAAATGATTTAAAAATACGAAAAAGTTGAAAAGCATCCCTCTAATAAAACCCTTTTTGGGACAAATGTGTGGTTTGATTGAAATAAAACCATGAAAACAAGCCAACAGATTTCCTGTTGTTTAGAGAATTTGTCACTGAATCTCCAAACTGAGATTGGTCTGACTACCGTCTACTGCCGTTAAGACACTGATCTTTAAGAGAACCCCTCTTAAACAAAACCCAAGAGGTTAATACTAGATAAGGCATGGATCCTAACTGGGTCAAGCTCCAACTAGGTCTGACCTTTGGGTTTACTGCATGACTAAGAGCCTCTGATGACGGTTCTTTACTCAAATATGCAAACAGTCGTGAGCTGAATAAACCAGTGCAATGTAAACTATTTCATACAGCGAGTGGTTTCCCTTTCCTGCACTTTCCCAAGATTGTTTGTTTCCCTGAAACTCTTCGCTGCAAATGCTTTGGTGCATCTTTTACACAGGTTGGTCCTAGTCCAAGTTAACAAGGCCGGTTCTAGTGGGAGGAGAGGTGTGATACCAGCCAACTCCTGATGGTAGACACCAGTTGGCCAGAGAACTGTGTCCTACAGATGGCAGTCCACACACACACACACACACACACACACACACACACACACACACACACACACACACACACACACACACACACACACACACACATTAAGATGCAGCCAAGCAGGCGTAAGGGCTGAAGACCTCTCATTACTGTGATAAGTGTCTGCTCACCCCTTTTGGTTATTTCCATTTGGTTTTCATTTCAAAGAGCATCCTGACCAACGAGAGGGCAGCTACAGATCTGAAGTGTGGTCAGATGTGCCACTGCATTTATAAGTGTGTGTGTGTGTGTGTGTGTGTGTGTGTGTGTGTGTGTGTGTGTGTGTGTGTGTGTGTGTGTGTGTGTGTGTGTGTGTTTTGAGAGGGGGGGGGGGGGGCTGAGGTGCTTTGATGGATGGGGATACAGTCAGGATGGCCCTTTTAGCCTTTTGAGCAGCCAGATATTCTGATAACATGTGACACCACCCCCACCAACAACTCAGTCACTCACACACACACACACACACACACATCTCTGGCCCGCTGGTGTAAATGTCTCACAACAGCATCACACGTCTGATCTCCAGACCCAACCACGCTGGAACAATGGAGCACGAATGCTTCCCAAACACACACCTGAGCTCTGCAGCAGCAACATAAAGCATGCATTTGTTTTATTTTGTTAAAACATGTTACACTTTTTAATAAATGCCCACTTTTTTATTTTGAGGAGTAAAATATGTTGAACTGAAGCTGTTAAAAAACTGAGCAGGTATTCTGCAACTAAGCAAGCCTCAGTCTGTGAGTTGATGACAGAGATGTCACAGAGCTCTGTGGACTCAGGTACCCTCTCAGACGTCCTCACAAGAAGCTTACAGTCACGTGCTCCTGGCTCTATCCACAGGTGGTGGAGGCAGTCTGGGCTGAGACCAGAACGGTTGGATCCGCATTGCATTTGATCCAATCTCACACCTCCACAGGCGCCTTGGTCCAGCCCCACCTCCCCTTAGCCACACACACAACCAAACTCCTGAAGCAGGTGGCGATGCAACACATCCAGCCCACCCTAGATGTGAAAGTGACCTTTCACCCCACGCATGCCTTTAAATCTCACCACAGCACATCTAAATGTCTATTTGGTTAATCTGTTCTGCAGCTCTGTGTGCGTAATCTTTTCAGCACCGCCTCGTGTGATCACCCAAACACCTTCAGACGCTCCTGCGGTCTGAACAACACTCGTTCATATGTGACAGCCTGGCAGAAGAAATCAGAGAACTCACCGCTGGCAGCAAGGAGAAGAGAGGAGCGGGCTCGGGAGTTGTCAAATAAACGTTTGCCTCTGTCGCTGCGGTAAGAATGTCATTGCTTTGGGTTTGGGGGGTTTGCTGCTGGTGCTGGAGCTGCTGGAGGAGATGGTGGCGGTGTGGAGATGGGCGGCGCAAGGCTGGACTGTTCCTCCGCTCCAAGCTGCTGTTCGCTGGGCATCCGAGGCGCGGTGAGGGACGCACTGCTGCGCTGAGCTGAGGGACGGGGAGGGGAGGGGTGTGTGTATGTGTGTGTGAGGGTGAGGGGGGGGGGGGGGGGGGGCGACCACGTGTGTCCAAAGGAGGGAACTGTGACTAAAGCAGACCAGGAGGATCTTAAACCATCACAAGTGTTGTTCTACAGGTTCACCCACAGAGCTGTTTCTACAGAAGATACACCTGTGAGGGTTTGTCCATGGGGGGTGCTGCCCTCTCTGGTGCGGAGGGGGAAAACATAAAAGATTTAAATGTAATTACTAATCAAATGTTTTCTAAGTTTTTCTGAACAGCGTGGTTACGTCCAGTCTTAATTATTTACCCAACATTTATGACTCACTGAACTGTGACTCTCTCAGGACAGGTTCATCTCATCTAACAGCCAATAACGTGTGGCTTTATGTTTAGGAGGAAACAAAGCTCTGCTGCTCCTTGTTTAGTGAGCAGAAGTCTGTTGGGTGCAAGCCCCCACAATGTGGCCAACCCGGAAGTACCGAAAATTGCAGTTCCACCCTCATCCGCTGGGGGCTGGTGTCAGAAGCGAGCAAAAAATACCAATTTCACAGCAGAAATAAACATGTTTACAGCCTGGTACCAGAACATGTGTTTTGTTTAAATGATCTAGTTTACACTCATGACAACTCTGAGGGGGGTGAATTTTTTCTCACTCTTCTGTTTAAGTGTATTAAAAGCCTAAAATTCTGTATAATTAATGAGCATCCGACCCACGTGACCACAGAGCTAGCTCCGTGGAAAGGCCTCAGTAGAGCCTCTGTCTGGCCTAGAAACTGTTCCGGGATTTTGAGTCTCTGTGTTTGTGTATTCTTTTTTGGATATTATAGAGCTCCGGACCCCAGGTGACTCTCAAGCCCTTTTCAGATAGACATTCTGGAACATTTGCGGACAATTCAATCCGGTTTTTAACCGGAACTGTGTTTTCAGACACACCACTTTTGTACCGGAACTTGTCCTTTCGGCTGCGTTCACACAGCAGGGAAAAGTTCCAGATGTCTGACGGCGGCGGGGTGTGGGGTGGGGGGGAATCGGGCTCATGTTAAGAAGAAGAAGAAGAAGAAAATATCATTTCTATAGCGCCTCTCAAGATAAAAATCACGAGGCGCGTAAGCATAATTCTGCGCACACGAAGACGCATAAGAGACCTGGATGATGAAGCTCAATGGTTAAAGGAATCACTGAAGCGGTGTGAAGCGCTCCGTCGCGCGTCTAGACGGTACCGTAGGAGGCGAGCTGCCGTGGTTCGCCGCATGCTACAGCAGCGGGCTATCTGGGTGCGCACAGCGTCCCCCGGTCCCCTCCTCCTCCCCCTCCCTCTTGTCCGGAACTCTACCTCACCAGTCTGAATCAGCCACCCTGTCCGTAACAAGTCCGGACCTGTAGGGGCTTCGTCCGGATAAATTCCGGAACACGTTATCCGGATGTTTGTATTCAGACACAAAGGTCTTACGGACAGATTCCGGAACATTTCCGTTTTTCATGGCCTGTTTGAAGGGGGCTTCAGTTAGTAGACGCCATATTGGCAGGAAAAAAAGTAAACAAACACGGATCGTAAACATGAACATGAACGGGATCGGCTTGGATTTTACTTCGTCGGAGTTTACTTCACACTTTAAAACTGAAGAAATCGTTTTACATAGTCAGAAATTAAATAGACTAAACATCTATGACCCTTACCGTGCCCCTGGGATACTTTTTAAAAACGCCAGAAGCTGTCGGAGCAGACTTCTTACCGGACCTGGCCAGGGAACCCCTTGGGATTTCCCCGGAGGATGCTTGCCCAAGTGGCTAGGGAGAGGGAAATCTGGGCCTCTCGACGCTACTGCCCCCGCAACCCGACTCCAGATAAGCGGATGAAAATGGATGGATGGACAAATAACAGATTTACACGTAAGTAGTTTAAATAGAGTGCTGTGCTCTTTGAATGTATAAACTGAACGCCAAGAGAAATCACTAGTCTGATTTTTTTCCCATGAATAAAATAAATATGTACGTATTTCATGAGCATTTTTTAACTCAGAAATACCCCTGAAGGACTTAGTTGTTTGTCCTTTTATCAAAACTTAATTGGGCCTGAGAGGGTTAAATGGTCTTCATTTTCCCAAATTTGGGAATGTGGATACATTTGTGGATTCTGAGGACAATGCAAACAAACAAAAACCAGAATTATCTTCTTCAAAGTTATTATAAACCTTTAGGACATCCAGTACCTCCTTTTTATCCACTGACAACATCCCATACACCAATCAAATAAGTGTTGTAAGAAATAAAAATAGATTTTTTTTAAAAGCTTTAACTTAAGCATTAAGCCTAGTTACATATGATAACGTACCTGAAATGTCATTTCTGTTCAGACATTTTTGATGTCTTTAAAGCTCATTTAGCCTGTTTCTGTGGTCCTGAAGCTCACTGAGGGATGAGCTGGCAGCTTGGGGGGTTTAAGATTAATGAAGTCTAATACCCTTGGTGGTGTTTGTAATTCTATTTTATTGAACTTAAATTTTTGTTTGACTACAGATTTAATTTAGTGATGTTCTAAAAAGCTATTCCTATCTATTCCAAATTGGGAGACTATTCTATTAAATGGGATGAAGTCCAGTCCTTCATATATGTGTTCCAGGTATAGGATTCCTTTATTTTTCCAGTCCAGAAGGTTCATCATTTTGTTATTTTGCAAAATGTCAGGATTATTCCAGATAGGTGTGCATCTGCATGGTACTAGTGAAGACTCTGTCATTTTAAGATACTCCCACCATGCTGTCAGAGAGGTGCTGATACTAATACTTTTGAAGCCTTCATGTTTTCTTATGCTTGAGCTAATAAATGGTAAGTCTGAGAGCTCTATCGTATTGCAAAGTATCTGTTCTATGTCTAACCAGGACTCATCTAGTGGGTTATCTTGCAATCATCTTGGTATGTATTGCAGCCTGTTGGCTAAAAAATAATAATAAAAGTTGGGTAAATCCAGTCCTCCTCTGTCTTTGGTCTTCTGAAGCATTTTTAAGCTAATTCACGGGGGTTTATCCTGCTAAAGGAATTTGGTAATTGAGGAGTCCAGAGATCTAAACCAGTCAGGCGGTGGTTTGTTTGGGATCATTGGAAATAAGTAATTTATTCTGGGTAAGACCATCATTTTAATTGTAGCAACCCTCCCCATGAGTGATATCGGTAAGGATTTCCATCTTGCAAGATCATCTTCCACTTTCCTTAAAAGTGGGATGTAGTTTAGTTTGGTTAGATCTGCCAACTTGGGAGAGACATTAATTCCCAGGTATGTGATATTCCCTGACTCCAATTGTGTATTAAGTAAATTGACAAAAGAGAAATTATGGTAATTGGTAGAACTGTGGATTTTAACCAGTTTACAGTATAGAGTAATTTGACACTTTTGAAAAAGAGTTTATCAGTTCAATTGGATGGGAGAGAGAGGATTGAGAATTCTGGAGAAAGAGTAAAACATCATCTGCATAAAGATTGATCTTATGTTCTATTTTCTTACACTTTATCCCTTTAATATATGTTGTGATGGCCTAATTGCTGCTGCTAGTGGTTTGATAAAGATAGGAAACAGTGAGGGGGAGAGTGGGCATCCCTACCTGGTCCCCCTCTGAAGACAGAAGCTAGCTGATATTTGGTCATTTGTCCTGACACGTGCTGTTGGTGAACTGTATAATGTTTGTAGCCAGTTTATGAAGAAGTTCCCAAAACCAAATTTATGTAAATTTGCAAATAAGAACTTCCAGTTAACGCTTCCAGTCAGGTTTTCGTAGAGCTCATTGTACTGAAACAGCTCTTCTTAGGGTCTCTAATGACCTTCTGACTCACAGTGATGCAGGGGACTGTTCTGTTCTGGTCCTGCTGGACCTGGCTGCAGCCTTTGACACTGCTGACCATCACCTGCTACTGGAGAGGCTGAGAGACTGGGTAGGCCTATCAGGATCTGCTCTGGAGTGGTTCTCTTCTCTTTCTGAGCACTCCTTTTCTGTGGCCGTCTCCAAGTTTAGGTCCTCCACCAACTCCCTTACCCATGGAGTCCCACAAGGTTCTGTGCTGAGGCCTCTACTCTTCCTCCTCCATCTGCTTCCTCTTCAGCACATCCTGAGCTCCTTCAAAGGAATCTCCTACCATCTTTATGCAGATGACATCCAACTGTACATCTCCTTTAAGCCCCATGAGATGTCTAAGCTGCAGCTGTTACACACCTGCTTAGACTCTATCAAAACCTGGATGGCTGGGAACTTTCTTCAGCTGAATGAAGATAAGACTGAGATCCTCATCTGTGCCCCAGACAAGCTGGTTCCCAAAGTCAGAGACTCTCTTGGTCAGCTTGCTTCCCACACCAAACCTTCTGTCAGGAATCTTGGTGTGACCTTTGACCCAGCTCTCACCCTGGATTCTCATGTCAGTTCTCTTGTTCGTTCTTCCTTCTTCCATCTCAGGAACATTGCTAAGCTGAGTCCCATTCTGTCCCGCTCTGAACTTGAGACAGTTATCCACACCTTCATCTCCTCACGCTTAGACTACTGTAACTCTCTTTTCACGTGTCTGAGCAGAACCTCGTTGAACCGTCTACAGGAGGTTCAGAATGCCTGTGCTCGGCTTCTGACCAAGTCCTCCGAACACACCCACATCACCCTGCTTCTCCTCCAGCTTCACTGGCTGCCAGTCAACTTCAGGGTTCATTTCAACATCCTGGTTCTGGTCTATAGGGCCTTACATGGACAAGCACCATCTTACATTGGTGATCTTCTTAGTCCCTACACCCCCAGCAGGTCCCTGAGGTCCAGTGATCAAACCCTACTGGTTGTGCAACGCACCAGGTTAAAGACCGAAGGTGACAGATAATTTGCTGCTGTGGCCCCCAGACTCTGAAACTCTCTCCCCCTGAGCCTGAGATCAGTGGACTCAGTGAACTCCTTCAAAAAGCAGCTGAAGACTCACTTGTTCAAGCTGGCTTTTGTATGACCTTCTTCACCACTCTCTCTTTATTCTGCTCTCCCCACCTATTCCACCTTCCTCAGGATCCACTGATTTTCCTCTTTCCTATTCACTCTCTCTCTGTCTCAACATTTTTTTCTTTTAAATCCCAATTGCCTATTTTTGCTCATTTTAAATATATTTTTAAACATTTTCTAAATGCTTTTTTTATATTTTTACATTTTTTTGTTTTTGTGAAGCGCCTCGTGATTTTTATCTTGAGAGGCGCTATAGAAATGATATTTTCTTCTTCTTCTTCTTCTTCTTCTTCTTCTTCTTCTTCTTCTTCTTCTTCTTCTTCTTCTTCTATCAAAAGCTGTTTCTACTGTAAGAGAAATCTATCAAATTAAGTAATCTACGTGAGTTTGTGGATGACTGTCTACCCTTGATGAAACCAGTTTGGTCAGGGTGTATTATGAAGGGGGTTACCTTCTCTAATCTTTTTGCCAGGGCTTTACAAATCATTTTGAGATCAACATTAATAAGAGAAATTGGGCGATAGCTGGTAGGAAATGCAGGGTGTAACGTGAGGAAGTATGGGTTTTTCTGTGCCAAAGGTTGTATTTGCCCGGCTGGGTCAAAGCTGGGGCACCAGCAACTTTCACCCACAGATAAAGACCGGAGCCACCAGCAAGTCTGCAGAATTCCACAACAACCGAACACCTGCAGCTCCAGAAGAAGGAATTCTCACACAATCTAGTCATAATAAAGAGTCTTACGCTTCCTTTGTTTATTAATGCTAAATAATCATTTTATCACTTTGCTCATTATAAATGTATTTTAATCAAATGAATTATTATTATGCTTTGGGTAATCATAATGAACTATAATGAATCAATACTTAATTAAATATTGATTGCCTTTGCCTGTCTTTAAAGCTCATTTTGCCTGTTTCTGTGGTCCTGAAGCTCACTGAGGGAGGAGCTGGAACGCTGTAAAAGCCACAGTTCATTCAACAGACCTGGTGGCAACAACTTGGTAAACTTGGTTGGAGCGCTGGAGGTGAAGGAAAAATGTAATGTAAAATGGTGATGGAACTGAATAAATAAACCTAAGATGATCGTGGTAAGGTGTACCCAAGATCATCTAACCTAAACTTCACCAGCCTGTTCTAAATCCAGATGGATCATTTGTTTATTCTGACTCACAAACGGTGAGTTTTCATTGCCCATCTCCGTGATATGAACCCATAAAGCTCTGAAGGACAGAAAGCAGGTTCAGACCTGCGTTTTCCAGGTGAAATATGTGAAACTCAGTCACCTATGAGGGCGACCGCTCAAACAAACATAAATCACATGCCAGAGATCGATGCACCACTTCCCCATAGGCTAACTGTTCTGGCTGAACACAATCAATTCCAGCCCAGGATTCATTGTTCCAATTAGTGAGGCTTGTTCTGTGCTGTAAAGGTAAGGACGCTCGCATGGAATCAGCTCCCATTAATGACACTAGCTCTGAATCCCAATCACTTCATTAGCATTCAGCAAGGAAGTGCCTCAAGCAGTGTTATTAGCCTCTGTTTCTTCCATGGGCTGATGTAGGGACCACAGTGGCCATGCAATAGCGCTGAGCTCAATGAGTTTCTATAGGAGGTTTGGAGAAAAACTGATGTGAAAATGTCAGCACGCGAGGGTGGGGGTTGATCTTTTTAGAGCTGGAACATCTACTGGATGGAGAACAATGTGCACACATGCTTCATGCAGCTTGAGTCCAAAATGAATGATTATCGGAGAAAGCGCTCACATTTTTGTAGTAAAGACTGTGGCAGCCATCTTGAGTTTGGTAGAAAGCTAGTTATTAAAATTGAGGTCCCTCAAACCTTGGGACTTCGGAGACCATGAGCCCCAGTACCTCCGAGCACCATCTATAGATCCAGTCAGACATTGCCTTCTTGATTGTTGGCGAAAGATTGCCTTAATATAGTGTTTAATCTATTCGATTTTCTTTCATATAATCTAGCGTTTCATTCAAGTTTTTTTTTCAATTCAAGTTTATTTATATAGCGCCAAATCACGACAAGAGTCGTCTCAAGGCACTTCACACAGTAAACATTCGATTACATTTCAGTTCATTAAAGGGGCATTATGGAAGTTTGACAGCCAAAACATTTATAGAAATAATAAATGTCTTCTTCATACATTCTCCTGCAATGCCCTGGTCCTGAAGAACGAGCCCTGGCATTTTTACTGTGATTGCCTGTTTTTCTGTAAAATCACAGAAAAAGAGAGTTGCTCGGGTCGAGCAGGCTGCTTCATGCGCGTTCACGCTCAGGCATCGCCCGTAGCATTTGCTATCCGTAGCTTTAGCAGCAGAGAGTGAGGCAGTGCCAACTCAGAGACTTTGTCGCTGTTCCTAACGCCTAGTGATGAACCTAGCTACATTTCTGAGGACCCTTAGCTACTTTCTTCTAGATATTTTCTGCAAATTAGCAACAAAATAGCCATTTTCGCTCCGAACCGTTCTTTGAACTTAGCTGTAATAAAGGATATAAATATTACAGATGTCAAAGATGTCACTGGGCTTTAGCTCACCTAGTTAAATGTTGGACTCTCGTGCAGGAGACCTGGGTTTGATTCTGGGTGTGAACATAGTTTATTTAGAGTTTCTTTATTACATTAACGGTATTTTTTTACAGTAAGAAGCCCAAATTTTTATTTGAGACTCGCCGAACGGCATTGAATTCACAGATAAAAAAGATGTGGGTTCAACTTTCATTTTGGAACAATTTTTCAAGCAAGGGAAGGGAATGATCTGAGCATGCCTACTATTGAAGCTGCCGTTACGCTTTTGGCCTGAGGGGACAATCGCGAGCATAAAAATTCAAAACCCCGTAAAGTCCCTTTAAGTAAGTAAGTAAAAGTTTATTTATATAGCGCCTTTCACAGATATAAATCACAAAGCGCTGCACAACATGAGTAAGATCAGGGCAAATACCTCTAACCAGTAAAAACATCAGAAAAACAATAGCAGTGATAAAACAGAAAATAAAATCATGAGTATAAACAAAGTGAAGGTGTGAACCCGAACAAAGCCATCTTTTAGAATATTTAGGGAGGGAATGCCTGGATGAAAAGGTGAGTTTTTAGATGATTTTTAAAGACCTCTACAGTGTTAGAGAGACGGAGATTTGAAGGTAGACTGTTCCAAAGTCTGGGTGCAATAGTCTGAAAGGCCCTGTCCCCTTTGGTTTTCAGTCTGGTTCGAGGAACAGCCAGGAGGTTTTCAGATGTGGATCTAAGGTTCCGAGAGGTGGTGTGTGGGGGTAAAAGCTCAGATAGGTAGCTTGGAGCCTGGTTGTTAAGAGCTCTATAGGTCAGGACTAAAACTTTAAACTGTATTCTATATTCTACCGGGAGCCAGTGGAGGGACTGTAAAACTGGGGTGATGTGAGCTTGTCTGCTGGAGCTGATTTAAGCCAATCAGGAACCCAGCAGGTTGCATTGAGTCACTGACTAGAGTCACTGACTAGTGTCAGTGACTTTACAGCAATCCTCATACTAAGCAAGCATGTAGCGACAGTGGAGATGAAAACTCCCTTTTATCAGGAAGAAACCTCCAGAGGATCCTGGCTCAGTATAAGCAGCCATCCTCCACGACTCAATGGGGACGGAGAAGACAGAGCAGACACACACACACACACACACCCAGTAATGTTTCCATGGTTACATTGTGATTTCTTAGTAAATATTCTATTTGGTGAGAGATAAACTTTATTGTATTTATCCTAGTGAATCTATAATGAAACAGGTAAACTAGTAGTAGCACATTCAATGTCAAAGAAAGTAAAATGTTATTATCAGGAACAGGAGAAAGTTTAAGTGGTTAGCAGCAGTGGTCAAGCCAATGGCTCCCTCCATGAGGCCACCACAGCTCAGCAGAACAGATTAACATTGATGAAGACTTGAGGAAGACAGGGACTGACTGTGACAGACCTGAAATGATAAATGTGATGCATTCATACTACTTACACTGAACAAAAATATAAATGCAACACTTTTGTTTTGTTTCATGAGATGAACTCAAACATCTGAAACTTTTTCTACATGTACAAAACACCCATGACTCTCAAATATTGTTCTGAAATCTGTCTACGTGCGTTGGTGAGCACTTTTCCTTTACCAAGATAATCCATCCTACCTCACAGGTGTGGCCTATCAAGGGGCTGACAGACAGCATAAATAACACACGTGTGCCTTAGACTGCCCACAATAAAAGACCACCCTGACATGTGTAGTGTGATCAAACAGCACAATGCCACAGATGTTGAAACCTTTGAGGGAGCGTGCAATTGGCATGCTAATGGCAGGAATGTCTACCATAACTGTTGCCCATGAAATTAATGTTCCTTTCTCTACCATAAGCCCTCTCCAAAGGCGTTTCAGATAATTTGGCAGTACATCCAACCGGCCTCACAACCGCAGACCACCAGCCCAGGACCTTCACATCCAGCATGGGTTGTAGAAAGTCACGTGTCCTTTAAAACTTCCAAATTGACTCCAAACCTGCCCAAAGCTAATTGTACCAATCCCAAATCTAACAAATCTGGAAACACTGCTTAAAATTCACTCAATAGTTTATAAGGTTTGTTTGCAAAATGACAAACACACACACACACAAATATCCCTGCCAGTTCTTCTCCCTTTTTGGTGGCTAGCGATGAAAAAGGAGCAAAAAGTATTTGCAAACATGCATTTCTGACTATGTTGGTCAGTTATTAGGAAGAATGAACAAGAAACAGGAAAACCCTGAAAGTTTTTTTTATTTCTGTGTGTGCAGACATCATGGTCCTCTCTCACGTGTTCTCCATTCCCCACTCAAAACTCGAGCAGACCGACAATTTGCTGGCGCTTGCATTGTAAATTAAACCAGAGTGCCTTTTCCCGAGTTTCTTTTGAATCTGCTGAATTATTTGTTTTATCTGCTGGCAAAGGGCAACTGGGAGGATAACTACTGACAGACTGAGGAGAGAAACTGCACACTGTTGCTCACAGCTAATGCTCTGTAACCAGCTCCAGGTATAGTTGGACCTGGCTCACTTTCACCTCACAGCAGCGTCACTAAGACCATGTCAGCTGGAAAAGATGCTGGGGTCAGCAGCCTCTGTGGTGAAGGAGTTTACTGCTGCCCGTCACTGTGCTGCTCCTGCTGTCCAGCTCATAAAAACACACTAAACAGCTGAATCACACACCGTTTGGTAGCCTACAAGCTGTGTGTGTGTGTGTGTGTGTGTGTGTGTGTGTGTGTGTGTGTGTGTGTGTGTGTGTGTGTGTGTGTGTGTGTGTGTGTGTGTGTGTGTGTGTGTGTGTGTGTGTGTGTGTGTGAGTGAGAGAGAGAGAATGACAGCAGGTTCAGTCGCTTTAATATTTCATCACATTTAAGAGCTTCAAATGAAGCCAGCATTTGTCAGGCATTAAGGCTTTGATTATGACGCCCCCTCCTGACTCAAATGTGCAAGTACAAGCTTCCAAAAACAGCTCAGGACATTTCCTGTCCTCAACATCTGACATCATCACTCATTTGTAGATGAGATCATTCGCTTTCTACAAACAGAGTAAACGTCATAGCGGGTCATTTAGAATTCAAAAACAGGACTTATTTTGTGTGTTGGGTCTAAAATGTTTTAAAAAGCTGATTTTTTTCCGCCTTGCTGTAAAACATTACTAACCACATCTGGTGGGATCACACCAGCAGCATGTTAGCTGGTGGAGGCTTTAGGGGAATCTGACCTAACGTGAACTTCTTTGCCTTAAACTGATTCAGTTCTTCTTCAGTGAGATTGCTCTCAGGTGAGAACAGGCTGTCTGAGGGCGTGGCGGGGGCGGACCCGGCTTCAGGTGCCGGTGCCCCAAAACCCCCGCTGCTGCTGCCTCCTGCAGCTGGACGCTCTCCAAATCCTCCTCCAGCGTTTGCCGCGGAGAAGCTGAACCCGGAGGCCGAGCCGAATCCAGACGAGTCCTCAGACTTGTTGGTGGTCTGGGGGGCAAATGAAAAAGTGGAAGCTGAAGGTGTAGAGGAGGACCCAAACCCAGAAGGAGGCTGTGTGGGAGCTGGCAGAGTGCCACCAACGCCAGTAGAGGATGACAGGGGAGCAGCCGAGGAGCCAAAGCCGCTGGTTGGAGTTGTAAAGCTGAAGGAGCTGGCCTGAGGGGGGGGCGGGGCATCGAATCCTGCACAGTCAGAAAAACTGAATCAGCTTTAAGTAGCTTTCTGGAGTTTTCTACTTTCAGAAAGTATGTATGGTTTTTCAGAAATCCGTAAAAGTATTTATCTTATCGCGTACTGTGATGTAATGTAAGCAATACGTCTTTTTTTTTTGATAAACACGTCCCCAGCCCCGCAGAGCTCCGTACAATTGGAAACTGAGCACCGACCAGAACTAACCAATAGCGTTAGACTACCGCTTACCTGCTTCAAATTTAAGGAATACCTCAGCTGATGCAGAGTTGATGAACTTTTCACGAACAAGAAAGTCTCTAAAAGAACTAAGAGAACGGAGCACATCACTCCTGTCCTTAGATCCCTACACTGGTTACCAGTAAACTACAGAATAGGTTTCAAAGTGCTCCTGCTAGTTTACAAATCACTCAGCGGCATGGGACCAAAATACATGTCCGATCTCATTCCTGTATAAACACCCAATAGGGCTCTGAGACCCCTTAGAAACAACCAGCTGGTAAAACAGTGGTCCTCAATGGGCCGCACATGGCCCGCGAGCTGCCTCTTTGTGCTTTTAAATAAAATGTATTAATAATAATAATAAGAGGAGTCGTGAGGCCATCACCAACCGGCCTACCTTTGGTTTTACATTCATAAACCAACAGGAGATTCTTTCAGCATCTTATTATTTTTCATTTTATTAGAAAATCCAATAGTTCTTGATTTTAATCCAGATTAAAAGAGTGCCTGAAGCTAGAAATCAGCCACTTCATGTCAGTTCTCAAACTTACATCTAAACACTGGTTTTGATGGCGAGGTTGAGAGTTGTGGGTGATGATCTGAACTTTTTTTTTTTTTAAGGAAACACACGTTTAAGAAAAGCTCCAACAGAAAAGTCAAACCTTTGTTTTCAAAGCTGGACGTGGGAAAGCCGAACCCGGTCGATGTTGCAGAACCGAAGCCGCTGGAGGACGGCTGAGGAGCGCTCCCATTCAACTCTGCAAGCTGCAGACAAATGTAAATTATAAATATTAAACCACAAATGGTGACTGTAAACAGACATGCGAGCGTTAGAGCGGCGTCTTACCAAAGCTAAACGCGTGGTGGGACTCATGACCTTCAGCTCCTGGACTCGGCTCTTCCACTGACTCAGCAGCTGATTGACGCCATTAAGCTAAACACACAGAGCAGGAGATTACAGATAAATGTGTAAAATCCATGTTTTTGCATCAAAACAAACAACAAGCATTAACAGTGAGTGGATTTCTCCTCACGTAGCTCTGCAGATCCCCTGAGGCTCTGGCGGTGTAATACTCCAACCTGAGCTCCTCTGGAGACAGATCTGTGAACCCTGCAGACGTAAACATGCACGTTAAAACCAGTCCTGCTGTTATAAAACAGCTGGAGCGACGCATTACTGCTACAGACCAGATATGGAAGCCTTGGCGCAGGAGTAACAGGAGAAGCCCCACTGCTTTGAACTCTCCCAAACACCCATGTCTGTCTGAATCATCTCCCTGATGAGGGGGAAATATTCACACGGTTTTAGGACAAAGAAGAAATCGATTTTCAAATCACAACAAGTAAAAACAAAATCTCACAGTTTTTTATCCTCATCTTCATCTCCTACTCTTCCTCCTCCTCCCTCTTCTCTTCCTCCTCCAACTCCTCTTCCTCCCCTATCAAATGTGTTTGAAGAATTGAAGGCGGAGAATCGGTTTTGATTGGAGAATGAGAATTCAGAGCTCTTCGGGTTCTCTCTTCTCCCCCCTCCTCCCCGAAAACCCCAGTCATCCCTTTCCTGGGAGAAGGATGAAGGCTGGATGTAGCCGCCTCGTTGTTGGGAAGGATTCACCCAAACTTTGTTTCCAAACCCTGGAACCAGCATACAGAAAGAAATTAGTGGCTGTGAAATCTAAAGCTTTCTTACCGATTCCCTTTATTAGATGACCAAAGTGCTGAACAGGTTAAAATTAACTTTAATGTGATTGTTTTCATGTTTCTAAGACTGTGAGGGTAAGAAAATGTACTAAAGGACAGAAGCAGGTGGTCCTTTAAAATCCAAGACTTCAACTAGTATTGATTTCACGGTTTTTACATTTTAACATCCTCCTGGACTCCCTGTAGTTTGCCTGCAGAGCCAACAGGTCTAGATGATGTCATCTGCATGGCTCTACACTTCATCCTGCAGCATATGGATTTCCCGGGTACCTACGCCAGGATCCTGTTCATGGACTTCAGCTCTGCCTTCAATACAGTCCTGTCAGACCTCCTCCAAGACAAACTGTTCCAGATCAACGTGTCTGAGCAACTGTCAGCAACAAGTCAGGCTGAGGAATATTATCCAGAAAGTTCCTCTGGAGTAAGAAGAAGAGTTTATAAAATATGCACAAAAATAGAGTTAAAAAGGAAATCTGATGCAAACCACAGCAAAGTCTGGACCAGTCCTTTCCCTTCATTTGCTTCTGGTCGAGGTGAAACGTCACAGAGCAGCGTGACGTAGGAAGGAAAAACAAACGTGTGGACCACGACTGAACACTTGTAAGTGATGAAGGGGTTTAAAGTGTTGCCTGTGAAACAGAATTACCTCCTCCTTGTCGTCTGGACTGTTGCTGGTCAGGAGCGCGGTTGTAATTGTCGTTATAACCTCCTCTGTTTCCGCCTCTGGGGTGCTCATTCCAACACTTCTCCCCATAACGACACCGGCCCTGAAGGAAAAAGTTACACACGACCATTCTGAACCAGGATTAGTGTGAAAAGAGTGTAAAATGTGGGCAAAATGCCCCAAACGGCTTGATGTTTACGAAAACTTTTTCCGTCTTTATACTCCAAGTCGCAAACCGATGACGTATTGGGAACGTCATCTTTTTGGCGACAGCAACCCCACATGGTCAATTTTGTTGAGACGTGGTTGACAGTGTTTATATACATATTTACTCTGGAAATCTGTTGTCTCATGAACCATTTAGCTCCAAATTCAAGTTGACTGTCAAGGAACAATATCAGAAGGTTATTAAAGCAATTCTGAGTCCTGTCTTGTCAAGCTCCTCCAATTTTCATCACAATAACATTAGTCCAAAACTCCCTGAACTTATGCTTAATGGATGTTCTTTTACCGACAAAATGTTATCCAATATTGTAATAAGACAGTTATTTATTCAAGAGCTGCATCCATTCTTAGCCAACAGCTTCTCACCTATAATCTTATGAAAGTGGAAAAAAAGCAAGGAGTCTTTTTTTTCTCAAGCTTCCAGTTGATCCAAAGATAAAAGAGATGCAGTTTAAAATTATTAATTGCATTTATCCATCTGGAGAGCTTTTGAGACATCGATTTAACTTGGAACATAATGGCTGCTCATTTTGTAATGCAGACATAGAAACCACTGACTGAATTTGTAAAGAGTGAATTAGAGAATTGGTTGGCTTTGAGGCTAATCCACCAAAACTTTCTAAAGAAAACATATTAATATGTTGTTTTACAGCCAAGCACAATATTTATATTGCTTTAAATGTTATAATTATCCTTGGAAATTTTTACATACACAAATGTTGTTATGCTAAAACCTGCCCTAATTTCATTGCATTTCGTAAAGAATTAGTATATCACTTCTCTTTGAAATTCATGAAAGGCTCCAAAGCCTACACTATGAATGACTCTGTGAAGAAATACAAACTAAATGCTAAACCCTAGCAAATTTATTGAATGATGTTTTGCACTTTATCAGTTGTTTTACTTTCATTTTGACTATTTCACTCAATTTGCATTTTATTTATATTATGTTTGTTTATTATTTATTTACTTTTCCTCATTTTATTTATCTTGTCTGCTTGTATTTCCAGTTAAGAATGGAATATTGTAATGTGCCATGTTTTGTTGATTAATAACCCTATTTAAAAATAAATAAATAAATAAATAATAAATACTTTATTTTACTGTATATACATATCTATGGTTGAGACGTGTCGAGTTTCTTCTAGTGGGAGGGGGTTAGGGAACAAAGGCTCATCTTTTTTTCCTTTTTAATTAGTGATAATATTATAATTTTAATGTAAAAATAATATTAGTAGTTTAGTATTTATTTCTGATAAGTGCTACATTTAGCTGCTGGTGGTAAATGTAAATAAACCAGTTTTGTAAGTAAGTAAGTAAAGTTTATTTATATAGCTCCTTTCACAGATATAAATCACAAAGCGCTGTACAACATGAGTAAAATCAGGGCAAATACCTCAAACCAATAAAAACATCAGAAAAACAATAGCAGTGACAACAATAGTATCAAAATCAGGAGTAAAAACAAAGTCAAAGTGTGAACAAGAACAAAGCCATCTTTTAGAATATTTAGCGGGGGAACGCCTGGATGAAAAGGTGAGTTTTAAGATGTTTTTTGAAGACCTCTACAGATTTCAAGAGACAGAGATTTGAAGGCAGACTGTTCCAAAGTCTGGGGGCTATAGACTGAAAGGCCCTGTCCCCTTTGGTTTTTAGTCTGGTTCGAGGAACAGCCAGGAGGTTTTCAGATGTGGATCGGAGGTTCCGTGAAATGGTGAGTGGGGATAAAAGCTCAGATAAATAGCTTGGAGCCTGGTTGTTAAGAGCTCTATAGGTCAGGACTAAAACTTTAAACTGTATTCTACCGGGAGCCAGTGGAGGGACTGTAAAACTGGAGTGATGTGAGCTCGTCTGCTGGATTTGCTTAGGAGTCTGGCTGCTGCATTTTGGATGGCTTGAAGGCGTGAGAGGGAGGTTTTGCTGAGACCAGTAAAAAGAGCGTTACAGTAGTCTAAGCGTGATGACACAAAGGCATGGATGATTTTTTCCAGATCTGCAGTAGAAACCAGTTTACGGACTTTTGAAATGTTTCTCAGATGAAAGAAACAAGAGCGGGAGATGGTTTTGACGTGTGAGTCTAAACTTAAAGCTGGATCAAAAATAACTCCTGGGTTTCTAATGTTGGCCTTGGCTGATGGGCAAAAAGAGGCAATTTCTTGCTCGATTTTTGGCTGAAGTTCCGGGGGTGCAGCGATCAGGGTCTCTGTCTTGTTAACATTTAGGTCAAGAAAGTTGCTGGACAGCCAGTTACTGATCTGGGTCAGGCAGAGTACAAGTGTGGCCAGCTTGTCCAACTGGTGTGGCATAAAGGACATATAGAGCTGAATATCATCAGCGTAGATGTGGTAGGAGATGTCTGGGAAAGATTGAATGATGCCAGCTAGAGGAAGAATATAGAATGCGAATAGTAGAGGCCCTAGAACTGAACCTTGTGGAACCCCGCATGTCAGACAGGCAGTGTCTGAAGAGAAGGTTTCTGACTTCACTGTGAATGTTCTGTTAGTGAGATAGGAAGAGAGCCAGTCTAGAGCAGAACCTGAAATCCCAGCCAGGGCATTTAACCTGTTTAGTAGTACGTTGTGGTCTACAGTGTCAAAAGCTGCACTGAGGTCAAGCAGGACCATGACAAAGCATTTCCCAGCATCAGCAGCCATCAGGAGGTCATTATGCACCCTTACTAGAGCAGTCTCGGTTGAGTGCTGCTTCAGAAAGCCAGACTGGAAGGGGTCAGAGATCTTTGACTTGGAAAACCAGGATCTGAGTTGGGTTTCCACAACCTTCTCAAGTACTTTACTGATGAAAGGTAGCTTAGAAATGGGCCTAAAGTTACTGGTGGAGCTGGCGTCAAGGTTGGGTTTCTTTAAGAGAGGAGTCACTACTGCATTTTTAAAGTAAGATGAAACACAGCCTTGGCTCAGTGAGCTGTTGATCATAGTCAACAGAGATGGACTGATGGAGGCAAGGGACTGAATTTTTGTAATGTGGGCTCCTTCTTTCCACTCTAAGTGCATCCAAGGGTCAAGTCCTACAGGAATTCCTTCAGGTTTTCACTAGAATACACACATATGTAAAACTACTGGTGGTACAAATGTTTATTACATAGTATTCTCTTGAACTGTGATGGAACTTTGGTGATGAGTGTTATTTTAAACTAAGGAGAAAGGCCATTTTGATTTGATTTTAGCACCCCCTAGTGTCTGTTTAGTAGAAATGAAAGCAAAACTTATCTCCTAGCTGTGCGCTCCTCTTTTTAATGCCTTAAAGGGATGCTAAGCAGTTTTGCTAGATTTTAGCACCCCCTAGTGTCCGTTTGTAGAAGGGAACCATGTCCTTGCTGTGAGTTATGCCGGTTTCACACTGGAAGCGTCAGAGGGGCGACACGGTAGTGGAACGGTTTACTCACAAACTTCAAAGAGGTCCTTTTCACACCGGGAGATTCTTGGCAGCAGCACAGCGTCCTATCTGTGCTCTTCCATAGTCTCGCAAAATCACAAGATCCCTCCAGGTCACAGTTTGTTTATGCAATACGCCATTAAACCAAAAAGAAGGAAATCACATTTGATATTGCTGTTTGATGTCCTATGATGTTGTTCCACTCCACCGCCAGGAATAAAGCCATGAAAAAAACACTGCTGCTCTTCTGGAACGATGCTGGGAGCAAATAAGTCGTTAGGTCACACGTAAGCTTCATATACAGGTATAGGAAATTGCATCGCTGCAGTACTTTTATTTTGAAAATTTACGGGGGGTTTTAACACTGACACAGTGTGTGATTTCCTGTCTAGCCTATGTTAACTGCAGACATTGATGTGTCCCAGAAGCGGCACGCAGCAAAAATACAACCCGATTCTACCTGCAGCGGTGTGGTGCGGCGTACCGCCTCTGGGACACACTTGTAAATTTGAAACAGTCCATAGACTATAATGGATTCTATTTGAAGCAGTGATGTTTCGCGCCATTGATGCTTTCAGTGTGAAACCAGGGTTAGTCTTTGTAACACCTTAATCTAACAGCTGAAATGTCTCTCAGCGTTCCTACGTGTCTAGAGGAGTGATTCATCACTAAATTAAACTAATCAGCTGTGTTCATGTTCTAAAACATGCAGGACAGCCATACAGCAGCGTTAGATAGGTCAACTCCATTTTTCTAAGTCCCAGCAGACCAGACCGAACTCTGACGTTGCAAGTGCGATATTCTGGCCACAGGGTCGATAAGGGCGGGGTGGCCTTTCATTAACCCTGTAAAGGGTCATTTTATCGCACACTGGCTCAAGAAAAGGATTTAAAAATATGAAAAAATTACTAATTGTCCCTTTAATCTAACAGCTGGAATGTCTCCCCAGCCTTCAATAGTGCCTACAGGAGTGATTCATCACTGAATTAAACAAATCAGCTGTGATCATGATCTAAAACATGCAGGAAATGTGCTGGAAGCAGACTACAACACCAGGTGTGTCAGCTTCATTTTTTCTAAGACCGACAGACCGGACCGGCACTCTGAAGTTGCAAATGCCATATTCTGGCCACATAGGGCGGTGGGGGTCTGAGTGACATTTCAATAACACTGTAAAGGGTCACTTTAGCACAGTGTCTCATAAAAATGACATATGGGATAGTTGCATAGATCCCTTTAAGAAGGCAGGTGGAACTTGATTGTGCTACTCTATTTCTACTCACTGAGGCTGCTCAGGAAACTATCAGCAACTGGTAGGATAATGGTCGCTCACCTTAGGACCATGGCTAGCTGTTGGGTATTTTTATATCCTGAAATGAACCACACAGGAGAAAAGGGTCAGTAGGTTTTTTACGCTGCGAGAGCAACCGGCCAAGAGCCTGCAAAGGCCCATGTCCGATCAACTCTGGCCTCCCCTCTGCACCACAGCTGGTTTTATTGAAACACAGGGGAAAAGAGACAAAGAACAATCCATCACTGTCTACACTTCGCCAATTACAGTGTTGCTTTTAGGCTAAGGCGGGACATTCCAGAAAGGAAGTCTTAATTTATGACAGACAGCCAGAAACTCAGTAACCATGGATACCTGTTAGGCAGGCTATTCCCCAACCCCCATACAGACAAACATCAGGCTTATCAGCCGCATTCCAGAGCCAAGAGGAAGAAGGAGAAAGCCCTGCGGCTTACTTCACAATCATAAAATTAACATATGATTACTTCAAAAGGAACATTTAAGACAACAATACATTAAAATGCCTAACATTAGCCTTCTCTAATTCATGACTGATCTAAAAGCTCATCTGTTCAGAATTGCTTAGCCACTGTAACTGTTATTGGTTTTATCTGATGTTTTATTTGGGCTTTAAATTTTCTAGTGGTTGAATGTTTTATTTTACCCTGATTGTGCAGTGACCTTGAGTTTTTGAAAGGGGCTTCAAATAAAATATATTATTATTATGGTTATTCAACACAAAAACGTGTTAAAATCCATTTAAGATATTTCTGCATCAACAAAAATTATTCACAGTTTCTCAAAGCTTCATCTTAAAAAATATTTCACTTCTGTGATGAAAAAGTCCAATTCTTAAGTTTAACCCGCTGTGATTAAACTTTTACAGGTAAAGGCGCCATTAGTCAAAACAAATGCGGAAAAGTTTAGAAGAAACAAAATATATTTATGGTCTGCAAACAGGAAAAAGTCTGATTAAGTTTCATTAAAAAAACAAGAAGAAATTTACAGAAGGAGCAAAAACACTAAACGGTCTGATTTTAGTACACATTAAAACAAGAATAAAGGTTCAGACTCTTAAAATAACAACATTTTTATATCATTGACACATCATAATCTCTACTGGTGGTTTAGATTCGGACCATTGCTTCTGCCAAAGGTCTTCCTCTTCCTCAAATTGACACCCAATGAAAATTCAGGATATCCTAACGCGTCCTTCCACCGTCAGTTTTCCTAAACTTCAATAAACATTCAAGAAAATTCAAGAAAAGTTCCATAAAACCATTTTAAACAGATCTTGGATGAAAGAACCACAAAAAGAAACATCTTGCCAAAACTCCCTAAAACACATCAAACAAATCTAAAATCATAATCTATATAAAAATAAACCAGCGACCTGATCCAAACACTGGCCTGGATTTACTAAATAATGGGAATGTTAATAATATAAAGCTTTATTTATAAAAAATAAAATAGATATCTTTTAACCAATCTGGCAAAATAAAACATAAATAGTTTTCCATATATCACATGATGCTTGGTGTTTACAAAGACTAGACTTTACAATAAAACCAAGACAGAAATCTGGAGCTTAAAACCACAGCAGCTTTTAGCTGAGTCACCGTTAAGACTGATGAGGGTCAGAGGGATGAAACTGTGAAAAAGGAGTTCTTCAGCTCTTGCTTTGTGAGGTCCAGCTTAAATGTTTCAGAAGAATGTCAGACAAAGATAACGTGAGTAAAACAAAAGGCTGTTTTCAGATGATGGTCTAAGTTTGAAAGGTCAGAAGCATAACTGCTAACCCCCCTTGTTTAATCACGGCAGAAATCAACATAAAAGCGGCTCGACAATCTCAAAAAGCAGCACATCAGGCCTCATTCTAATGAAATTCAAGAAATAATGAATCCATAACATCTAAGGCACAGAGGTCAGAGGTCAAAAATAAGAGAGAAATGAGGGAGCTGACCCTGACTGATGAGACCAAAGCAGGAACATCAGGGGCTGGGTGTCCCCTTCCATCTGGAGTCATCACCATAGCAACAGTCAGACAGGGCTGCTCTGCTGCTTCAGGACCTGGACCATGGAACCACCAAGTCTGCTCTCTAGCAGAACATCACGAAAGAGAACATCTGACCTTTGACCTTAAAAAGGCCCTTCATGTTAGAAAACCATCCAATATGATATAAAAGCTATTCTGTAAGGAAGGGTGGGCCAAACCTCCTCCCAGTGATGTGAGAGACTCATTCCTACTGGTTACCACTAAAGGTGCCATAACCAGTCACCAGGGTTGGGGGTCGATCAGCTCTGGAGGACCAGCTGATCTCTGACCGAGAAACATGATCCACTCACACCATCAGGACTTCTATATCAGCTCAGTCGGGTTTTCCAAAGAATCAATGCATTATTTACTTCAAAATAAAACACATATTTGACAATCATATTACAGTAGTAACAATACTACAGTACCACGCTGTAAAACGTCATGAGTGGGAGAGCCGTAACAATGGGAGTAGAGGGCACCAGCTAAAGCAGCCCGGTGCACAGCAGAGATAAACCACGCACACCGAGACCAAGGACCAGAAGGAGGACTCCATCAGCGTTACCCGCCTCCACCCAGACCCGCTCAGCATCCCTCCTCAGCATCGCTCCGATGGAGCCGAGCAGCTGCTCCGCCTGCTGCAAGAGCTGGATGTCCTGCAGCTGGGCGGGAAGAGATTGAACGGACGAAGGCTCCCTGCTCTCCTTCAACTGGCTCATCTGTTTAGATACAGAAGATACTTTAATCATGTCACATCAGGAGGGACTGAAGGGACAGTTTTGTTTAACTAGGCAGGATTCAGACCCTGGGAGCTACAAATAAGATGGCTGCTCATTTCTCACAAAGCTACCAGACTTTGAGTTTGACTTTCCCAAAGAACCACAATCTCCCAAGAACTGTTCTTTAACACATTTCTAACAGGCAGGTTTGACCCAAAAAAGCCTGACAAAGTGGTTCATGTAACAAATAAAACACGTTAACATACCAGAGTGTCAAACGCTGCCAGAAAGTCGGGTCGACTCTCACTCAGAATGCTCAAAGTTTCATCAGGCAGCTCTAGAAAAACACAGAAACAGAACAAGATCAGACATTTAAAGCCACACTACGCTACTTTTTTTATTTTCTAAATCATTATCTTGAGCCAGCATGGGCTAAAACCACCCTTTAGGGTCAACGAAAGGCCTCCCAGCCCCCATTTGCAACTTCAGACTCTCTGGAGCGCTCCTCTGAAGTCTCACAAAGTCACGTTTTACGGCAATCCATGTTGACACCTCAGGACAGACGAGCTATGCCTGGTTAGCAGTTATTGTAACGTGTTTATCATGGAGGAGCCTCAACACTTATCCGATGAAGCTAAAAAGTTTAAAAGAGCGTCCGACCACAATAGTAGTCAAACAAGATCAGGAGAGCTCAGAAACACGTTTCCTCCATGTTTTCCATCATGAACACGGCTGATTTGCTTGGTTTGGTGATGAACTGCTCTTGTAGACACTAATGAAGGCCGAGGAGACGTTTCAGCTGTTAAGGTGTTAAAAACACAAACGCACAGCGAAGAGGAGAGTTTCAGTTTTACGACAGTGAATTAAAACAGACTCTAGGGGGAGCCAAAAGCAAGGCTAAACTGTGAAGTTTTCCTTTAAATCAGGAACGCAACAGAAATCATGTTTTATTCAAAAACATAAAAATGTCTCCAGCTTGCTTCTGTCTGTATTTTCTCTCACCTTCCATGGCGCTGACCAACAGGTGAGCTGCACCAAGGTGAGCAGGAACGTCACTCTGACCAGATCCAGTCAGACTGTCTAATTCCACATCAGTCAGGTTGAAGGAACTTCCAGGAACCTGCAGCTGTGTGTCGATAACGGTCTTTAAAACTGTTTTGCTGCAGCACATCTCCTCCAGCTGACAGACACACAGGAGAAGGGGTAGATTGTTGCTCTGGTGTGCTGATTTTGAAGGAATTCAGCAGTTGCGTGATTGCTTTTCCCCAATTTGTAGCGGATGGCACAATTAGAGCTGAACTCACCACACACTGAATACATCCCAGAGCAGATCTGTCGCTCAGAGTCTCCTGGAGCTTCCTGAACAAGGCGTATCTGGTCGCCTGAGGCAGCGCCGCCAGAGGAGCAAGCTCCAGCTCCTGTGATCCTGTTAGACACCAGAATCTGTTCACGACAAGCTCTCTGTGCCTAAAAAGTGGATCCTTTTCATGGAAGGAGAACCTCTGCCTCTCTTCCTTCACATGAATGGAAAACAGAGCACGTTAATGAGGTCACACACCGTTCTGATGGCTGCTAGAGAGCATGTCCCCCAGAGCCTCGTGGTCGTTGATTTTACCATCCACCACAGTCACAGAGGGATCTGGTGACTCGGATGTAGAGACCGAGTCGCTCTCAAAGCCTCCGATAGTTCCAGGCTGCAGGCAAATATCTGAAAATACGCACAAGCATGACTCCAGGTGACTTTCAACACAAATCGGAGCAACAATAATGATTAAATCAAACAGGAAAGAGCAGTTTCAGCTGTTTTTACAACTCACGTTTACCACAATTACAAATAAATTAGCAAATGCACCATGCACAAAGCTTCCCACCAGATCAGATGTTTTACTAGTGAGATAATGGTTTTTAAGGCCAGGTGGTGTATATGGTGTAATTACAACTATAAACAAATGTGGCTCCCTCACAAAACCCAAGAGCAAAACAGAAGTTATTAAAACACAAACGTTGCAGAAAGACGGGGAAGCCCCAGAAAAACCCAAATAACACATAAAACAAGCTTCACTTTCCACACAGACACACACACGCTGACACACTGAAACCCTCACTGAAGTGGCCAGTTGTTTTAATCTCCAGCTCCAGGACGCTGTAAGCAATCACGGTTCCAGAAGGAATCTCCAAAGAAACATCACTGTCCGCCTCGAAGCTGTTTACGTCCTTACCACAGATCTACACACACACATACACACACACACACACACACACACACACACACACACACACACACACACACACACACACACACACACACACACACACACACACCAGGTAATAAATTATCGTTATTAGTAGGAATGCACCAATGTGCACATTACGGTTGATATTGATATCCAGTGTTAATACTGCTGTCTTTGCAATAGCCCTTATTTATCAATATTACATATAATTCCTTGACTATTGACAATGTGTAAAAGTGACCTCTGCCTCAGGTATACACCCCCACAATCCTGAGCTGCATTACTATCACTGGTCACATGACCAACCCCGTCCCCTCCCCCTTACAGAAACACTCACCACATCAGAATAAACCTAAACACTGGTTGGTAATACAGGTCCTGGTCTTAAAAGTAGAATATGATGACAAAGTTGATTTATTTAAATGATTCCATTCAAAAAGTGAAACTTGCGGGCGACGGTGGCACAGGAGTTAAGTGCTCGCCCCGTAATCGGAAGGTTGCAGGTTCGAGCCCCGCTCAGTCTGTCACTGTCGTTGTGTCATTGGGCAAGACACTTTACCCACATAGCCTGCTGATGGTGGTCGGAGGGACCGGTGGCGCCAGTGCTCGGCAGTCTTGCCTCTGTCAGTGTGCCCCAGGGCAGCTGTGGCTACATTGTAGCTCATCCCCACCAGTGTATGACTGTGTGTGTGAATGGGACTGATTGTGTTGTAAAGCGCCTTGGGGGGTTCCAGGACTCTAGAAGGTGCTATATCAAATACAGGCCATTTACCATTTGTATATTAGATTCATTCATCACACACAGACTGGTATATTTCAAATGTTTATTTCTTTTAATGTTGATGATTATAACTGACAAATGACAATCCCAAATTCAGTATCTCAGAATATTAGAAAATCAATTTGGACCAATGCAGAAAAGGAATTTTACGAATGTTAGACCCACTGAAAAGCATGAACATGAAAAGTATGAGCATATACAGCACCAATATCTAATTGGGGCTCCTTTGGTCTGGATTACTGCAGCAATGTGGCGTGGCATGGAGTCCATCAGTCTGTGGCACTGCTCAAGTGTTATGAGAGCCCATGTTGCTCTGATGGTGGTCTTCAGCTCGTCTGAATCGCTGGATCTGGCGTGTTGCATCTTCCTCTTCACACTACCCCATAGATGTTCTGTGGGGTCAAGAGCAGGTGAGTTTTCTGGCCAATCAAGAACAGGGATACCATGGTCCTTAAACCAGGTACTGGTAGCTTTGGCATTGTGTGCAGGTGCCAAGTCCTGTTGGAAAATGAAATCTTCCTCTCCATAAAGTTGGTCAGCAGTTGGAATCATGAAGTGCTCTAAAACTTCCTGGTAGACTGCTGCGTTGACCTTTGACCTCAGAAAACACAATGGACCAACACCAGCAGACAAGGCTGCCCAAACCATCACTGACTGGAAACTTTACGCAGAACCGCAAGCAACGTGGATTCTGTGCTTCTCCTCTCTTCCTCCAGACTCTGGGACCTTGGTTTGCAAAGAAAATGAATTTACTTTCATCAGAGAACATAAGTTTGGACCAGTCAGCAGCAGTCCAGTCCTTTGGTCTTTAGTCCAGGTGGTGCTTCTGATGTTCAAGAGGAATGTGACAGCTAACACCTGTCTTGCATTTGTCTGTGTGTGATGGTTCATGAAGCTCTGACTCTAGCTGCAGTCCACTCCTTGCGAACCTCCCCTACATTTCTGAATGGGTTTTGTTTTACAATCCTCTCCAAGGTGTAGTTATCGCTATTGTTGTACACTTTTCTACCACATCTTGTCCTTCCCTTCTCCTCTCTACTAATAGGCCCTTTCCGACTGTAGGAAACTTTTGTAGTTCTTGGAACCTTTTGTAGTTCCTAGAACCTTTTTGGGAACCAGCCCCTTTTTGCGCACGTTCAGACAGATAGGAACTAGGAACTTTTTCCCGTAGTTCCTAGAACCATTTTAGCTCCTACTCTCTGAGACTGGGAATTTTTGTGGTTCCTATGACACAAATGTGACGTCAGTGCTTGGTGAGCTACACCCCTTGCTTGATTTACGCATCTTTTCTGTTCCGAATCGTATTTGTTTATTAAGAAACAGAATGGACTGCATCCCGGATACTTCTGCTGCCGCCAGCACACCTCGCCAAAACCGAACAGGTGAAGAAAACAGTCTTAACCCTCCCACTGTCCTAATGGGTGTGACCCCGTGAGGAAAGGTGACCATTGAGCAGGGTTGATGGTTTATCCCTTGAGGTCCAGGTGGCAGGGGCGAGGTGGTGCTCACTCCTCACCCCTGCCACATGGACCCAAGGAATAAACCATCAACCCTGCTCAATGGTCAACTTTCCTCACGGGGTCACACACATTAGGACAGTGGGAGGGTTAATGCATTTACAAATGCTTCATCTCTTCTCTTGATATATATACATTGTTCTTGAACACAGAGCTCTGTGAACAGCCAGCCTCTTTAGCAGTGACTTTTGTGTCATGCCCTCCTTGTGCAAGGTGTCAATGGTCAACTTTTAGACAACTGTCAAAGTTAGCAGTCTTCCCCATGAATGTGTAGCCTACAGAACTGGACTGCGGCCCTGTCCACGTGTAGCCGGGTATCTCCCAAAACGAAGATATTTTTCTATGATTCAGCCTGTCATTCACACAAAAATGCAGATTTATGCAACGAAAATGAATCTTTTTAAAAACTTCGGCCAAAGTGAAGATTTGCGTTTTCTCCAAGAAATAAACATTTGAAGTATTTCAGGCTGTGTGTAATGAATTAATCTAATACACAAGTTTCACTTTTTGAATTGAACTACTGAAATAAAGAAACTTTGTCATGATATTCTAATTTTATGACCAGCACTTGTACTTATTGGACCAATATGTTAAAAATGACTCGCATCAGCTGACACCAACATGGATGTCAATAAATCATGCATCCCTAATCCTTATCATAGTTTTTAGACCTGTGTTTCTGTCTGCAAAAACCCAAAAGACAAACCTTTATGGAGGTCCCCAGCAGACCCAGCAGCCTGAGTACCCCCTGGAAGGTGCACTGCTGCTTTCTTGTGAACATGACGGAGCAGGAGTTGGTGGTGAGGATCCTTTCTTTCACCACCACCAGGACTTCGGCCCGTTTCTCTATCTGCTGCACCAGAATGTGCTGCATGTTCACTAGCCTGATGCAGGGACACAGATTTTGGTACAAGGTTCCGTGCAACGAGGTGGAGCCTAATAAAATTCATAAGTGGTATTTGTAATACTGTCATTTTCTACTGACTGGCTACAAACTGAAAGAGTTGCAGATCACCTGTTATTGGAGCCTTTCAGGAGGTTCTTCACTTCTAGCTCCTCCTTCCTTAGCTTTCCAAAACAGGACTGAAGCTTAGTCATACCCAGTCCTTCCAGTTTGACATGGATAGGACCGGTCTCTGTATCCAGCTTCCCAGTATGTTCGTCACCAAACGTCCCCTTGTAGGACAAGAATTCAGTCTCAGACACTCCTGAGGAATGAAATCAAGGTGCAGATTTTTAGTAATGTACTGCAGGGTGTAAAAACATAGTTGATAAGTCAGAGTCAGCTCTTGGCATAGGCCTAGGGCACCAGCTTCTGGAGTTCTTGGAAGGGGTGCAGGAAAGTGCTCTTTCCGTTGATTTCCTCTTTCTGCTGGGGGGCTTCAATGTTCATGGGAAACCACGGTGAGACCTGGAAGAGTGTGATTGGAAGGAACGGCGCCCCTGATCTGAATTTGAGCTGTGTTTTGTTATTGGACTTCCCTGCTTGTCCTAATGAACACTGTGTTCAGCCATAAAGTTGTCTATATCTGCTCTTGGCACCATGATACCTTAGGCCACAGCTTGATGATCAACTTTGTTGTTGTCTTATCTGATCTGCCGCCGCATGTCTTGGACACTCGAGTAAAGAGAGGGGCAGAGCTGTCAACTGACCACTACCTGGTAGAGAGTTGACTTTGATGGTGGGAGAGGATGCCAGTCAGACATGGAGGAACTGGAGAACACTGACTGCAAGTGGGCCATGTTCCGGGCCTCCATTGTTGAGTAGGCCGATTGGAGCTGTGGTCGTTGGATGAACGTCAGATTCAGGAGGAACAATTGAGATCAGCTCTATACCCTTAGGGGGGTCGTGCAGGGTGTGTGGGAGTTTACCCAACCAAGCTACATGTGTTTTGTGGATCTGGAGATGGCGTTCAACCGTATCCCTCAGAAGGCCCTGTAGGAGGTACTTCAGGAGTATGGGGTACCAGGCTCTTTGATGCGAGCCGTTTGGTCCCTATATGATTATCTGACTTATTCCCAGTGAGAGTTGGACTCCGCCAAGGATGCCCTTTGTCACTGATTCTGTTCATAACTTTTATGGACAGGATTTCTAAGCAAAGCCAAGGTGTTGAGGGGATCTGTTTTGGTGGCCTAAGGATCAGATCTCTGCTTTTTGCAGATGGTGTGGTCCTGTTGGCTTCACCATAACATGATCTCTCGCTCTCACTGGAGTGGTTCACAGTCAAGTGTGAAGCAGCTGGAAGGAGAATCAGCTCCTCTAAATCCGAAACCATTTTCTCGAGTCGGAAAAGGGTAGAATGCCTTCTCCAGGTCAGGGTTGAGGTTCTGCCCCAAGTGGAGGAGTTTAAGTATCTTGTGATCTAGGGACAGCAGTAACTCAGGAGGTAGAGTGGGTTGTCCAGTAATCGAAAGGTTGCAGGTTTGATCCCGACTCCAACCAGAGAATGCTGCGGTTGTGTCCTTGGGCAAGACAAAACCCACCTTGCCTACTGGTGGTGGTCAGATGGACAGGTGCTCAGCAGCCTCGCCTCTGTCAGTGCGCCCCAGGCCAGCTGTAACTACATTGTAGCTCATCCCCACCAGAGTGTGAATGTGTGTGTGAATGGCTGAATGACTGATTGTCTTGTGAAGCGCCTTGGCGGGTTGTAGAACCCTAAGAAGGCGCTATACAAATACAGGCCATTTTTTACCATTTACCATCTTGTTCACAAGTGAGGGAAAGATGGATCACAAGATCGATAGGCGGGTTGGTGCTGCGTTTGCAGTGATGCAGGCATCGTACCGGTCTGATGTGGTGAAGAGAGAGCAAAGCTGGAAGGCAAAGCTATAGATTTGCCGGTTGATCTACGTTCCTACCCTCACCTATGGTCATGAGCTTTGGGTAGTGACCGAAAGAACAAGATCACAGATGCAAGAAACCAAAATAAGTTTTCTCTGTACAGTTTTGGGGCTCTCCCTAAGAGATAGAGTGAGACGCTCAGCCATTCAGGAGGGGCTCAGAGTAGATGCACTGCTCCTCCACATCAAGAGGAACCAGTTGAGATGGCTCGGACATCTAGTTAGGATGCCTCCTGAATGCCTTCCTCGTGAGGTTTTCCTAGCAGATCCAACTGGGAGGAGACCTAAAGGAAGACCCAGGACATGCTAGAGGTACTATGTTTCTCAGCTGGCCAGGGAACACCTAGTGATTAGAGATGGGAACCGAATTCTGTACTTTTTAAGGCACTGACCGAATCCCATAGTATCGACTGAGAACCGAATCACGTCATATGAAATGGTACCTTGTTTCAGTAGCTGTGCGCTGGCGCAAGAGCGTAATGTTGTCAGTCACTGTGAGCAAGCAGTAAACAAAGCAGCATGGCAGAGAGGAAGCACTCTGAAGTTTGGGTCCACTTCACTAAATGGGATGGTAACTGGGTGATGATGAAACCAACAATGATCTAAGTGAGGCATCATCATCTTAATCTGCTCCGGTAGGTAAATGAAATGTTTAAGATAACATTAGCTTGATATGTTAGCTTCCATTCAGCTAATGGTGCATTCGCTATCTCCTCGGAACTCTGAAATTCCCACTAGAAGAAAGCAAACACACTCTAAAGTTTGGCTTCACTTTACTAAATGCGACGGGCTTTTGGGTGATGATGAAACAAGCGACAACAATCTGAGTATAAGGCATCTTAATCTGCTCCAGCAGCAAAATAAATGGTTTAAGATAACGTTAGCTTGTTAGTTTAGTTTTTGTTTACATAGCTAACGGTGCGTTTGCTATCTCCTCGGAAATTCCAAATTCAGAGTAGGGAAAACAGTGTGAAAATGAACAGCAAAAGGAATGAAGATACACAGAAAATTTAGTTCACAGAAAATATGTTTGCTTCAGTTTAATTTTCAGTTTATAAAACTACAAGAACCCACCATCACGCAGTTTGTCCTGAGGGGAAAGGAGTACATGGAGCTGGTTTAGTTTGTGAAACACCACAATATTAAAATACAATCTGTTGTATGGTATAGAAGTTTGTTTCAGTTTCATTTGTAGTTTATAAAACATGGTTTCCTCATCAGAGTTATTCCAGAGGGCGTAGAACAGGATCAAGAGTACATGGAGCGGGGTTTGTTCTTGCCTCATTTAGAAACAGTTGTTAAAGGTTTTCATATTGAAGAATTTTGTACAACACTACGATGACAAAATACAAACAGTTGTATGTTATTTAACATGGTATTTATTAGGGATGTGAATCTTAGAGCAACTCACGATTTGATTCGATTCCGATTCTCGGGGTGCCGATTCGATTCAGAATCGATTCTCGATTCTCAGTTTAAATCGATTCACAATCAGTATTAACAAAGAGTGTCAGCTCCAGGATTAACTACTTTGTTGTACAAGTTAGTTAAAGCTATGGGACATTTTTATTTGGCTTTAAACTGGTCATGCTCCAAAAATGCAAATTTACAATGTAAACTAAAGTGATTCTAAAACTGTTTACAGAAGCAATCTTTAGACCAAAAGGCAACATTTATTTTTGCTTATCTTGTAAAATATAACTAATCTGTAGTTACCTAACAGTAGCTTTGAAAGTAATGCGGTCAAATACTTTTCAAGTATGTGTAGAAACAAGTTACATGAGTAATCCTGAGTACTCATTTATCAACTTAGAAAATAAATATGAGAATATCTCAAATTTCAGAATATGGAAAACATTTCATTCAAGTGCCCTCTTATCAGCAGATTCAAACATAAATCATCTCAATTTATGGGACCACAAAAGTAGAGTACTGACTCTCCTAACAAAGATCAAAAAAGTGCATCTCAAACCTGTAACATGTCAAATATTTGAGTTCTTGGAATCGATTCTGAACCTTTGTGAATCGATTCTGAATCTTTATAAATAAGAATCCCGATTCAGACTTGAATCGATTTTTTTCAGCACCTCTAGTATTTATCAAATATGGTGATATATTGGGAAAACAACATATATATTTTTAATTTAAAAAAGGATTTAAATAATTATAAAACACTCAAAAGTATCGAAAATTGGTACCATTAAGTACAGTATCTATTCAAATGTCAAAGGTACCCATCCCTACTCATAACTCAGTCTCTATTCTCAAATATGCAGATGACACCACCATAATTGGACTAATCTCTAACAATAATGAACACCATGATCGTGAACAGGTTGCCGAAGTAGTCACTTGGTGCCAAAACAATGACCTCCAACTTTACATATCAAAAACACAGGAACTTATAGTAGATTTCTCATGCTCTCCTACTCATAAAACACCCATTCTCATTTCCACACAATCTGTCACTATTGCAGAGTCCTTTAAATTTAATGCACATACATTAGTAATGCCTTCAAATGGAAACAGAACTCAGAACAGACTTACATAAAAGCCAATAAAAGCTGTTTTTCCCTCAAACAACTAAACAAATTTAGAGTAAGGCACAGCATCCTTGTACGGTTCTATACCGCTATCATTCAAAGTATACTCACCCATCCATAATAGTCTGGTATGGTCATTTGGACTCCAACTCACATAAAAAACTACAACGCATAACAGACAAAATGTCCACAATTATGGGACATACCCTACCTTTTACTGACACGCTGTACCATTGACGCATCATACCACCGGCAGGAAGAATCACCTCGGACCCCTCTCACCTTGCACATCATCTGTGCACATATTTGCCTTCTGGAAGACGCTACATGTCCTTCAACGCAAAATACACTAGAACCAAAAACTGTTTTTTCCCAACAGCTATGCGGTCACTAAAACTGCCTACATTTTTGTATGTCCCGGTTTGTTTTTTAGTTGCATCATGTGTAGACACTGAGCTGTGAGCATGTCATGCTGCAGCAAATTCCACCAACTTGTTGTGTGGTCATTAATGAATGAATCTGAAACGTCTTCAAATCGAATATTTGATTAATATGTGTTAGCTGCAGCCTGAAGTAATAATTAAAAATAGTTTTTCAGTGAAGTTGACCTTTAACTTGGGAAGCCCTAGGCTGGATAAGCCAACGTCCCTCTTACATACCAGGTTGAAGAGTCTCATCACCCTGCAGCAAGTCGCTGAGGGTGAAGTCCGTCGGCTGGTACTTGGGTCTCTGCCAGCGCCAGATGCGGTTGCGCTTGACGACAATGGCCATGGGAAGAAGTTTTTTGGAATCATTTACCCGGGACACGTAGATGAGGCTTCCTTCAGGGTCGATCTGATGAACAAAGTTGGCAGTTGCCTTGGAAAACATGGCCTCAGCTGAGAATGGTTTTAGACTGAAAGAGAAGATTGTAAAGAACCATGATGTTTTTCATTAGCTGCTAAAATAAAGAAAGGATGATTTTCACGTGATTTCTCCTCAGTTGACCTGTTTCCTGTAAATCAGATTCATCCCAGTAATGTGCTGGCAACATTTACCCACAGTGTACATTCCCCACCGAAGAGCCGAGGTACAAAATAAGTCCCCTGGATAACATTAGCAGGCTCACGTTTCTTAACTTAAATATTTAAAGTAATCAGTGCCAAAAGAGTTGGGAGGACCAAAGAGGGAAGAGAGCTTTGGCAGTGGAGGACAGATAACCAGAGGAAAACAACACATCAGACAGCCGGCAGGAGGAAAAGCAAAAGAGTGAACGTAGGACATGATGAAGTCTCAGCTACATGTGTTGTTGAGTCATTTAGTGTCAATTATTCAGAAGTTGTTGTAATGCTGATGCACACTTCCCTAACCCAAAAGGCTCAAATATACAACTAATAAATACTTGATGTTTCTCGTGCTTAGTGTGAACTGGACCGGAGTCATTCCCCCAGGTGTACTAGTGTTTACTGATTGGGTTACTTCTCATCCAACAAACAGGAAAAAGATGTTTTCCCAAAGCAATAACAGATTAATACGAGATGAAACGAGTAATAAACGTATTCCTTTGGTTAGATGAAAAATAATAACAATAAAAATCATAATTGTAAATAATTTCCCTCTTGCCTTTTAGGGCTTCTGTTGTTTTTAGCTCAGTTTAGACTTCTCGTGAAGAGACTTGGTTTTTACTGAAGATGTGAAGAACACAGTCCTGATCTGTCATTTCTACCTCTGTTTTAACGTTTATTTACATGGTGAGATGGCTGAGCTGCAGGAGGTAAAGGAGCATTTCTTTTGCTCATCAAGGTCTGAGTTTTAGGGGCAGCAGCACAAGTCAGGAAGCCCAGACACTTCCACTAACCCCTGTGGTGGGATCTCAATTCCCAGTCCCTGTCCTTCTGGTGTATCAACAGTCTCTGTGACATCTGACTTCCTCACCTTATCCCTGACCCCCTGCAGAGGAAACGTATTTCACCTATTTCTATTTGCAGCACATTTTTCAGATTTTCTCCCACAGATCAAATCGACTCCAAACTGTCCCTGCATGGATTGATGTTGTGTCCTGTGATGGACAGGTGACCTGTACAGGTGTAACCTGCCTCTTGCTGATGGGGACAGGCACCTACTCCCAGATTAGTGGCATATGTAAGACTGTTTAACCAAATCACACATTTGAATTAATAAACTAATACATTTAGATGAACAAAAGTGCAGAAATTCTGCATAAAGGTCACTCTATTTACTCGGTGTTACGTCACTGTTTCCCTCTACTAAATTGTCCATCCCAGCTGTCTCGCGCGCTTCTCATACTTCCAGGCAGCGCGCGCCTGCGGTTATATGACCACTCAGAAAAGGACTAAAATTAAACATAACGTGTTATTATTTTAAACCGGGAAGCAGGCTGGTTGGTCACAGCACGAGACAACATTAAAACTATATCTAATGTTAGTCTAAAAAAGTTGGTTACCTCAAAGTTGAGTTTGGTTCCTTTGCAAACTTTGCATCTACGGGTGCCGAAATGTGACGAAATATTCCAAAATAGTGGAAGAAGCAAGTGGGAGAGCAGGGACTGCGCTCAGCTGGAGCCGCTGTGACTGTATAAAGGGTGGAGGGACGGTGCCCCCCCTCCAACGATTACATAGTGATGTTGCGCATGCGCGGACCAGCTGCCTCTAGCCCTAGAACCTGCAGGAACAAACGATTAAACGAAACGATGAGAAAAAGAAACTGGAGGAAACAACGATCAAAATGGGTCAGGTCTATGACTAACTGACGAAAGGTAAAGTTAAACTGAAGAAAAACATCCAAAAGTTTAAGACCAACAAAGCAGAAATGCAGGAGATGATGTGAAGTCTAGAAGAACAGAAAAGGTGTTGGACGAGACAAAGAAAAGCTCTGAGCTTTGCAGGCCAGTTAGGGCTGTCGATGGTGAAGAGCCACGGGCAAGCCAGCCTCCAATTCCAGCATTGCAGTCAAGCCAGCCTCCAATTCCAGCATTGCAGTCAAACCAGCCTCCAGTTTGTTTTCTGTTCCCCGTCTATTCAAGTTATTACGGGAATGGATGTGGAAACCGGATTTCAAAATAAAATTCAACTTCAAGTGAATTATCAGATATTTTAAGAACATAACAAATAATTTAGGCTTGTTCACTATTAGCGCCCTGTCGATATCAAGGCAATCTTATTTTGGATTTCAAATTAAAAGCCCTGTGAATTTTCATTTTTGAACTACTCTTTCAATGACTTCAGAATCCGCTTAAAAGCAAAAGTCATATTTTCAAAGAGTAGTTGTATTTTGTATCAACACTTTCAAACCACAGCAATTTGAAATTGCCCATATTTGACTGACTCTTTTAACAATTTCAAAATGCTCTAAAATGGAAAGTTGCTGTTTCCACAGGGTAATTCCACTTTAGATCAACAGTATACAGCCCCACAGTGATACCATATCAATATCAAGTCATTCTGATGGTGCCTTCCAAAATAAAGGCCTTTCAAATTGTCCATAATTGACCTACCTTTAACGATTTCAAAATGCTCTAAAATGGAAAATTGCTGTTTCCACAGGGTAATTCCACTTTAGATCAACAGTACCATATCAATATCAAGTCATTCTGATGGTGCCTTCCAAAATAAAGGCCTTTTTAAATTGCCCATATACGACCAAACTTTCACTGATTTCACTGGTTTGACCACAGCAACTGAAGTCCCACAAAAGGAGCCCAATAAAGTCACAATGAGACACACATCTGTATTTGACTGGTGCCTGGGTCCTAATCCTGATCACATCATTAGTTTTGTCACTGGAGCTGGCTGCTTAAATCACACTGTGGTAACAATTTATTCATCACTCACATTCCCTCCCCATCAAAGGAAAACCACTGCCTGTCCGTTTGAAATCATCATTCTAAGTTTAGTTTTGATAACGATCACCCTGGAAACCCTGCAGATCCGGACTCTGGAACATGCACCAAATTCAATAAAACAAATTAACTAAAATAAACTTTTATTGTCCTGATTGAATAAATAATAATTATTATTATTGGATGTGGATCCTAGAGTCCAGATGTAAAGCTCCATGCTTTCCAGCAGCAGATAAGACTTGCACTCCTCCTCCAGCTCTGAGTGAATAACAGATTAATATGAGATGAAATGGCTGCATCTGTTACACACACACACACACACACACACACACACACACACACACACACACACACACACACACACACACACACACACACACACACACACACACACACACCACTGGATTGTGCCTAAGCCTAACTGAAATGTAGCTCACATCATACATCTAAAACTAACCAGTATAGCTCTTTAACATTGTCCCAATGCGAGGGCCAGAAAAATGTCCTCACTTTGTAGGTAAAAGCTTGTCATTGGTCCTCGCTTTGATGTAAAGACGAGTACACACACACACATTATTATTATTATTCAGAAATTTTAACTCTACACGTTTTCCCTTCTTTGCTCACACCTTTCTCCGTTGCTGTTGAACGGCGGAAAAACGGAGAAGGAAGTGATGCCGACGACAGCGGCAAGCTCTGAGGAAGGCTACAGTATTAGCTGAAGCATCAGCCTAAAGAACCAGGTAAGAAGTCTTTTGCTGTGTTGGAAAAAGTAATGCAGTTAGAAAATAACACAGAATGAACATAAATATGTTTACAGATCTGTGCTTGTTTCAAGGCTTTCAGCTTTTGTTGACGGGTAACCGAACGAGCTCAACGGGAAAATAAAAGTAGACAAAATAAACCTCAGAATTGACTAAGCAGGCCAAAGCTGTTCCTCCAGGAGGCTGCAGCCGCAGGCCGAAGCCGTTCCTCCAGGAGGCTGCAGCCGCAGGACGAAGCTGTTCCTCCAGGAGGCTGCAGCCGCAGGACGAAGCCGTTCCTCCAGGAGGCTGCAGCCGCAGGCCGTAGCTGTTCCTCCAGGAGGCTGCAGCCGCAGGACGAAGCCGTTCCTCCAGGAGGCTGCAGCCGCAGGATGAAGCTGTTCCTCCAGGAGGCTGCAGCCGCAGGACGACGCCGTTCCTCCAGGAGGCTGCAGCCGCAGGACGAAGCTGTTCCTCCAGGAGGCTGCAGCCGCAGGCCGAAGCTGTTCCTCCAGGAGGCTGCAGCCGCAGGACGAAGCCGTTCCTCCAGGAGGCTGCAGCCGCAGGATGAAGCTGTTCCTCCAGGAGGCTGCAGCCGCAGGACGACGCTGTTCCTCCAGGAGGCTGCAGCCGCAGGACGAAGCTGTTCCTCCAGGAGGCTGCAGCCGCAGGACGACGCTGTTCCTCCAGGAGGCTGCAGCCGCAGGCCGAAGCTGTTCCCCCAGGAGGCTGCAGCCGCAGGACGAAGCTGTTCCTCCAGGAGGCTGCAGCCGCAGGATGAAGCTGTTCCTCCAGGAGGCTGCAGCCGCAGGACGACGCTGTTCCTCCAGGAGGCTGCAGCCGCAGGACGAAGCTGTTCCTCCCAGAGGCTGCAGCCGCAGGACGAAGCTGTTCCTCCAGGAGGCTGCAGCCGCAGGACGACGCTGTTCCTCCAGGAGGCTGCAGCCGCAGGACAACGCTGTTCCTCCAGGAGGCTGCAGCCGCAGTCCGAAGCTGTTCCTCCAGGAGGCTGCAGCCGCAGGACGAAGCTGTTTGAGGTGAACGATGATGCAAACCTTCAGGATCCTCTCCCATAGGTTTGGAGTAAAACACCTGAGTTTCTTTATCTAAATACAGACTGTTGCATTATTAAATGTAGTGCGTTAAATCAGAAAGGACTTCCTAAATTGGGGCGCAGGTGTTTCTGAGGTTTGGTTGAAAACTTCTTGTTCAAGGTGGAAATGTTTAGCTGCAACTTTCAGCTACTGTAACAAAACTAATGAGACCTAACCCCGGGACAACTAGCTCCCAGGTGTCAGACTCACTCAGTCTCGCTGGGATTTACTAGCCTAGAATTACTAGTTTTATTCTAGTTTAAACCGATGACGTCGGTCATAGATTACAGGAGAGATGCTGCTCCTGAAAGTCTAATAAAAAAGCACAATTATTTCACCTAGTGTAAACTTTATTATCCTGCTCCAACAGGAAGTATTATTGCTGTTTTCCTCTGAAAAACCCAATCACACACAGTATTTACAGTCTGGTTAAAGAAGTCACGATCACAAGGCAGCTACTGAAAAAGGCATGAGACCACGATAAACCGGATCTCAGCGGAGAGTCCCAGACGGTTCTGGTTCTTCTGTCCTTTCTGAAGCATCGCTCTGACTCCACTGAGTGGTTTTTGTTGCATAACTGCTCCAGCAGCTCGTTGAGTGCAGCACTACAGTAAAAAGGCACTTTGATAAAAGCAACAGAACACACGGTCATGATCTTTGATCTACTCTGGTTCCAGTCGCAGTTAAAATGAAGGAGACTACATAAAACTGTTAAAGAACAGGAACAAAGTGGAAGAAGCACGGCGGGTTGTGAGCACTTGTATCCAGAAACAGGAAGCTGGAGGTCCATGTGGACTTGTGTTACGATGACACGGAGCATCTCAACCAGGTCAGGGCTGCAGCTGGTCCCCGTTCAGTTGGACACTTCCTCTTCTACAGCGGGTTTCAGCGAGGTCACCATAACACAGGGAAATCCATTTTGCTGAAGCCAGGTTCTCTGCGCAGCTCCCAGTAGGTCTTGTTGCTCACCCATGAGTCATCCTTGGACTTCCTGTGAACACGAAACACAAAAAACGTGATACTCTAACCCTGAGTGTGTGTCTGAACCAGCAGGACGGAGTCTGGTGGCTCTACGTACTTGAAGAAGCGCGGCTGGTGTGTCATGTTGTTGTCCTGCAGCACTTTCCTCCTCTCCCTCTGCAGCTGCTCGATCCTCTGCTTCTGTTCCTCAGCCGCGTCTACGTTCCCCTCCTCCAGCAGCCTGGAACCAGTTAGAGGGTTAGAACCAGTCACAAGCCCTCCCCTCACAAAACAAGGTACATGCTGGCTGAAGAGATAATATAGTCGTGTTATTTGAAATGTTTGCATTCCTCTGTTGCCATGGTAACACCCCCAGATGTACGCCTCAGCCACTCAAACACAACTCATGTTGAGTTAAGATAAAAACGTGTGTTTTATGGCATTCTGCAGGGCAGGAGTGTGGTTGCAGCTGTCGGCGTGTGGAGCAGACTTTAGACTTCCATGGTCAGAATGAAATTTGTTCTGTAGTGAGACCGACTCTTACCTGGGCCTGAGACAACACTGCTTGTCCCAGTGCATTCTGGGAGCTGTGGTTTTGCTGGTATCTGTGCTGTACAGCTGCAGGCCAGTTTTATTACATGTGATGATGTGGGCCACAGGAGGCGTGCAGGACCGGCATTTGACCCATTCTGGAAACACCATCCTTTAGAGCTGGTTCATATTAGGGGTTGTATCGACTAGTCAACTAGTCGTCTAGTCGACTTCTCTGCTCTGTAGTGACTTTTTATGCCTTTCATAGACTAGTCGCCGTCACGTGATAATGACCGACCAGATGCAGTCCTCGGAAAAGACAGCAGGTGACGAGCCCCTGCGCGGCGGGAGGCGACGCGCTGTGCCAGAGCGTCCATATCTGACGCCCGTGGTAAAACGGACATTTAACCAAACTGTGACGTTTACCCTCTTGCAATCTAACCTTCCCCTCACCCCCATCCTAATCTTAACCAGCTTGCGCATGCAAAGCTCTGATCGTTGATGCGCTCCAGACATCTGCGTCCTGAGCACGGCCACAGTAACATTATCAAATCAGGTGTCGCCACCTCAAAAACTAATTTAACCTGCGATCGTTCATGTCGGCTCATTTCTTTTTATGTTTTCTGTCTTTTGTTCTTTTATTTGTGCCTGATGCTTTTCTCTGCTGTGGATCGGGGCGCATCACCTGTTTTGTCCTTCGGTGACGTACCTAACTGATGTGGCCGGCGAGCACTCCGCTGTTTTAGCGGTCGGTAGATCTTTTAGAACAACAGTTCAAAGGTAACTCATAAGGTGAATATATATGAACCCAGGTAGCAGTTTTTCTTTAGGATTGAGAGGAGATGCAGGAAGATAATAAACAGGCAGGACAGAAAAATAGTCAAATAAACACAAATTAGTTTTTGTACCTGGTGGTTGCAACAAGCAGACACCATTGAAGGTAATCAGAAGTGAGGAACAGAAAATAAAATAATTATTTTAATGTTTAGAGCAGCAGGAACTCTGAGAGGCTGCAGGGGGGGGGGGCAGAAACTACCGTTGTTAAAAGAAATGTGTTTAACTTTGAAAATGTGGGCGCAATTTTATTTGTCAAAAACTCCAGCGAACCAACCTGCTTCAGGTGTGTGACATCATCAGCGACTAGTCAAAGTTTCATTACTTGACTGTCGACTTAAAAAAAAATGAAGTCATGCAGCCCCTAGCACATATGTCTTAAATACGGCTGAGGTGGTTTTTTTTATTCATTTCTAAAAACAACGGGAAGTGGGCGGAGTTACAAACATCTACCAGAACCTGCTGTTCTGGCTTCACCTGCGGGTCACATCAGGTGCCTGTTCCCGTTTAGGTCGATGCTGCAGTCAGGCAAACCGAAGCAGCAACAGCGGCGTTCCTAACTCTGGCAGATGTCTGTTGGTTTATTCAACAAGTCTTTAAAGTTCAGCTCAACCAATCAAGCCAGGCTGAAACTAATCCAGGATCGTTCTGTTGACCCGACCCATGCTTGTTGTTTAGAAACATGAAAAAATCCCTCCATCTATTGTCTGAACCACTTTATCCTCACTAGGGCCACAGGGAGCTGGTGTCCAACCCCAGCAGTCACAGGGCGAGAGGCAGGGGACACCCTGGACAGGTGTCCAGTCCATCACAGGGACACAAAGACAAACAACCAGTCCCTCACTCACACCCAGGGACAGTCTAGAGTCTCCAGTTACCTGAGGTGTATGTTTTTGCTGTTTGAAAATACACACACACACACACGCACACACACACGCACACACACACACACACACACACACACACACACACACACACACACACACACACACACACACACACACACACACGGGGAGAACATGCTAATCACACACAGAAAGGCTACAGCTGGGATTTGAACTTGCAACCATCTCTGTGAGGCATCAGTACCACCAGGCAGCCCATCTAAAACATTTCTGTTGTTTTTTTAAACCAATAAGAAAAATCTAAATAAATGATGCTTTAATGATGGGGCGACGGTGGCACAGGAGTTAAGCGCTCGCCCCGTAATCGGAAGGTTGCAGGTTCGAGCCGCGCTCAGTCTGTCACTGTCGTTGTGTCCTTGGGCAAGACACTTAACCCACGTTGCCTGCTGGTGGTGGTCGGAGGGACCGGCAGCGCCAGTGCTCGGCAGCCTCGCCTCTGTCAGTGCGCCCCAGGGCAGCTGTGGCTACATCGTAGCTCATCCCCACCAACGTGTGAATGTGTGTGTGAATGGGTGAATGACTGATTGTGTTGTAAAGCGCCTTGGGGGGTTCCAGGACTCTAGAAGGCGCCATATCAAATACAGGCCATTTACCATTTTACCATTTAAGCGCAGCACCGTCTCTCCCGTTAGCAAGTAAGGTTTTTCATGACTAACTAGTCACACGTGGAAACTTTGAGTCGACTATCCCGACTGTTTATGATAATGAGGAATAAAAATGGTGAAAGAACATAAATGAGAGTGTAAGAGTGGAAACCTCTGATCCGGCCTGAAGCGAGTGTCTGTGGGGGGGAGCAGCGGTCTTAAAGATGAGTCCAGCTCATTCAGCTCCACTGCAAACTGGGTGAACCCGTAGTACTGGTCCTTGTTCTCTGGTACTGGACCTGTTGGCAAACCAAATGTCCTGCAGTCAGACTCCCAGTTGGACTGATCACCAACATCACGGTTTTCACCCACCTGGTCTCCAGATGCACGTGGCGGCAGGCGGCTCTCCCTGGAACACGGATTCATGCCATTTTCCAAAAAGGGAGTGTATCACTTTTCCATTGGAATCTGTAATCACACCTTCAATTTCGTTTACCGCGGAGCTCCAAGACTTCGCCTAAAAGGGCGGGAAAACAACAAATGTTCACAAAAGAAGGCTTTTCCGCTCACACTGGGGAGAAAATGTGGCTTCTGCTCTTCTCTTAAATCAAGACCACGGCATGTCCACCAGAGGGCGCCATTGACCCACAGCAGAAGAGATGAGCATTGTTCAATTTTAATACCTTAATAATTAATCTATAAACTCTATTCCAAGTGGATAATTCTAACTAATCTGAAGGATTGCATGTGGGACTAGCCTGACATAAATACAAGTTTCTGTCTCGATTCCCTGAACACGTTGGCGTTTCCTCACCTTGACAAACGTGACTTTACACTGGCAGACGTCACTGTTGATATTTTTGATGGAGATCTCTCCGTAGTGTTCAATCCAGCGCTGCCCGCTCAGGATGTTGTGTATGCAGGAAGTCACCTTGTTCCATTCATAGTGGTCCCCAAACCTGCAGGAACGCCGCAAACCCTGAGCTCATAGATACACACACGTACACACACACACGCACACAGGACGAGTAAAGGACCTACGCAGGTAGTGTGACATGTGTGGTTCCCATGGGAACAATCTCCATGGATTTCCCCCAGAACTTATTTTTCCACCTCATGTCTGAAATGAGATGATCACAAATCAAGATGATGATGTGTTCCCGACAGATCTGCACCAGTCTACAAGTTTCCACTTTAAATATGACACACACACACACACACACACACACACACACACATACACATAGGTGTGACAGCACAGGTGGGATCTAGGGGGAGGAAACCCAGTGCTCACCCCAAACAGGCTCTCACCTTGCCAGAAGTTGAAGTTCTTTGAATCCGAGTGACATGCTGACACAGGTGGGTGATGACTCACCTGGGGATAGGAGAGGAGGAGGTGTATGATTACAAGTCCTTATTCTGAACTTCTCCTGTGCCTGAAATAGCTAAAAGATTTGATAAAAGAAAACTCTTCACAAGAAAAACTGATGATCTAAATGTCATAAAGGAACGTTCTACCTGTTCAGCTATGAACCTGAAGCCCTTGTCAGGTCTGTCACACTCGTACGTCTCTCCCAGGACGGGGTTAAAGGGTTTACTTCCTGCTCGGTAATAAGATGATGCGTATGCAGATATAGCAAACGTTGCCACGTACACCTGAGTAGGAGAGAGAAGGAGCAGGTCAGAGGAGGAGGGTGTGATTATATTATCATCTTTTTACCAGTGTGTGTGTGTGTGTGTGTGTGTGTGTGTGTGTGTAAAAGCTAACAGGGTAACTGGACATTCATCAGCAACTGACTGAGATTTGGATTCATCCTAATTCAAGATGGTCACCACAGCAAATCAACCTCAGCAAACACAAAATTGGCTCTACGCCAATCCATTTCACAGGTATAGTTAGCCACACCTATCTACTTCCAGTCCACGGCAGAAAGCATGAATGGGTCTACGAGGGTAAAAGTTGTTTTCGGATCCCGTTTGTGATGTGCCACATATGATGTCCAAGAATATTAAAGACACACTTTGATGTCAAGAAAGCGTTTATTTTTGAACGGCAGCAAAAGTTGCTACAGGTTTTGTGTGAAAACATGTAGGACTCCAGCTGCTTGCCTCAGAAAAATCACATCATCCAACTAGAAGAAGAAAAATGGCTGTGAGTTTAGCGAACTTCACGTCCTTCTTCCAGGATGAAAGAAGGAGCATTATAGGTGTGGATCACTGAAAAAAAAACATGTTTAATGATTATTTCTGATTATAATCTGTCACAAAGTGTTTCATGCAGGCTGAACATGAAAATAGTCTCCTATACCTATCTCCTGCAGTAGCTTCTGATAGAAAATAGACGGTGAAACTCTAGGATTAGAAAATCCTAACAGATCTATGTCACACAGTCACTAACATACATGGACTCACCCATCTGACTCACGACGGAGAAGGCTGTTATTGGTTTAGCTGTCATGTTCCTGAGCTGAGCTGAGCACTCTCTCCACACTAACCATCTCTGAGGCAATCTTCCACAGGTGAGGAGCAGAGGGAGCTGCAGGTGCGCCGAATCTCCAATCCGGAGGTCGGGTATAAAGGGAGGATGGAGACACCACACTACGCCGGATGATTGCACCTGTTAGGTAGCCCCAGCCTCTTGACTTTGCTTGCTCGTTTCGCTCGTTTGAATTTGATATTGGATTGTTTGGCTCTGAACCTTGGACTGTTTTTTCTGGATTAAGCTTTTGGATTCTCCTCTGAACCCTGTTTGTTACTCTGTTCAGGAAACATCACTGCACAATTCTCTCGCCACTCAAACCCCGGATTTCCTGAATCACGTCCCATCCTCCTCTACAACTCCTGCCTGTTCATCTCCGCTGCCTCACCCGCCTCAGCCCACTGAAGCTCCACCAGCACTCACCTTGGCAACCCACCTTTCCCGCACATATTAAACTATTACATGGACTAAAGCCGAATGGCACATCCTCACTGGACTTTCCAGTGCGCCTTTTGTTCCTGTTTTAAAAATAAAAGAACTTTTCTTTTACTCACCTATTGAAGTCGTGTTGATTCTGCATGTCTTGGGTTAAACACCTCCCTCGAGTCATGACAGAATCATCCGGCCATAACGTTAACCCAGCGGAATCAGCACTCGCCGATCTGGTTAACAGGATGTGCCAGCAGGAGCAGACTCTTCCGGTGCTCATGGAGCAGCTGACGATCGCAAACCAGCGTTACCAGCATTTGGAGGCTATGGTCCAACAGCTTCACGAGCGTTTTCCAGCTCCAGCTCCAGCACCGGCCCCAGCATCAGTTCCAGTCGCAACTTCTGCTTCAAGCCCGGAACCTACGTTACAAACAGTGAGTCCGAATGGACCGGAGACGATCGGACCTACGGAAGTCACCCACTTTCGTCCAGCTCCACCTCTGCCATGTCCTACGTTCTCGGGTGAGTTCGAGGATTGTTATGGGTTTTTACTACAGTGCCGTCTGGCGTTCGAGCGCTCCCCACATGCTTTTATGACTGACTCTTCTAGGGTCTCGTTTATTGTTGGACTTTTGAGGGGAAAGGCTCTTAGGTGGGCAGAAGCAAAAAGCAGAAACGCTGAATTTTTGTCTGGTCCTTATACTGACTTTTTGGAGGATTTTAAACAGACTTTCTGCAGTTCTGAGACCACAACTGACATAAGGAAGAAGATCTTGCATCTATCTCAGGGGAGGAGAATGGTGACAGAGTTATCTCTGGAGTTCAGGACTTTGGCGGCCATGACGTCGTGGAATGACGACCCCTTAAAGGCAGCTTTTATTGAGGCCCTGAGTGACAGAATAAAGAATCAGCTACCTCTGTGTCCCGAACCATCCACCCTGGATGGATTAATCTCTCTATCCATCTCAATCTATAAGAGATATCGTGAGCTTCAGAGGACGTCAGCGGTGGAGTTTCCACCGTCTCCTACACCTCGCCGTCCTACCTCTAGACCTTCTCCCGCGGAGTCATCGGAGGAGCCTATGCAGTTGGGAAGAGCCCATCTAACCCCAGAGGAATGACAACAGCGCATCAGCAAGGGCCTCTGTCTGTACTGTGGACTTCCAGGACATTTCGTTCAGACATGCCCGGCGTTGCTAAAAGGTCGAGCCCACCAGTAGAACTGGGAGTCCTGGTGGGTAGTAACACTGGAAGTAAAACCTCCCGGTTCCTCATCGAGTGTACTGTAACTTGGAATAATCAACGCCACCTGACTACTGCCCTAATAGACTCGGGTTGCGAGCAGTCTCTGGTGGATTTCCAACTGGTCTGTGAATGGCGTATCTCCACTGAACTTCTCCCCGAACCAGTGTCGGTTACCTCACTGGACGGCAGAGTACTGTCTACCATCACCCACAGGACCCTGCCACTCCAGCTCCAGGTTTCAGGTAACCACACAGAGACACTCTCACTGTTTGTTTTCCCATCCCCGCAGAACCCTGTGGTGCTTGGACATTCTTGGCTCAATAAACACAACCCGCTTCTGGACTGGCGAGCCAGCAGAGTTGAATCCTAGAGTCCGGAGTGTCATCTCACATGCCTCAACTCAGCACCTACCATGTCTAAGGACTCCGGCTTGGCGCCTACTGAGCCCCCCGAACTTTCCCAGGTACCCCCTGTTTATCACGACCTTCAACAGGTGTTCAGCAGGCTGCCACGCTACCTCCTCATCGCCCTTTTGATTGTGGCATAGACCTGTTACCGGGAACTCCGTTGCCATCCAGTCGTCTTTACAGCCTCTCAAAACCTGAACGTGACCTCATGCAGACCTACATAACTGAGGCTTTGGCAAACAGGACCATTAGACCATCTACCTCACTCCTGGGGGCGGGTTTCTTTTTCGTCGCCAAGAAGGATGGGTCTCTCCGGCCTTGCATTGACTACCGGGGTCTGAATCAGATAACTGTCGAGGACAAGTACCCCCTACCCCTACTGTCTTCCACTTTCGAACCAGTCCAAGACACCACCATCTTCACACGGTTGGATCTCCGTAACGCCTATCACTTGGTTAGGATCCGCCAAGGTGGATGAGTGGAAGTCGGCTTTAAAAACACCTTTGGGGCACTTCGAATACCTGGTGATGCCTTTTGGTCTCACCAATGCTCCAGCGGTGTTCCAGAGACCGGTGAACTCTGTTCTGGGTGATTATTTGAATGACTTTGTGACTGTCTATCTGGATGACATTTTGATTTTTTTCCAGGTCCATCACTCAGCACCAGAGACATGTTCGAGCTGTTTTACAATGGCTTTTGGAGAGCAGACTGTTTGTTAAAGCAGAAAAGTGTGAATTTCATGTACCTGTTGTGAAATTTCTAGGTTTTGTGTTGGAGAGCGGGTGATTGAAGGCAGACCCAGACAAGGTGCAAGCTGTGACAGAGTGGCCCATTCCTACCACCAGAAAACAGCTGCAGCGATTTCTGGGCTTTGCCAACTTTTATAGACGGTTCATTAGAAACTATAGTCAAACCACTGCTCCACTAACGTCTCACCTCCACTTCTAAACCTTTTGTTTGGTCTCCAGAGGCTGAGGCAGCCTTCCGGGCACTCAAGAAGAGGTTCTCTGAGGCCCCGGTACTCTGCAGGCCTGACACTACGCAGCAGTTCACCTTGGAGGTGGACGCCTCGGACACTGGGGTGGGAGCGGTCCTCTCACAGGTATCCACTGCAGATCACAAGCTCCATCTCTGTGCCTTTTTCTCCCGGCGCTTAACACCTACCGAAAGCAGGTATGATGTGGGAGACCAGGAGTTACTGGCCATTAAACTGGCTCTTGAGGAGTGGAGGCACTGGTTGGAGGGGGCTGAACATCTGTTTGTGATTTGGACAGATCACAAGAATCTGACTTACCTAAAGGAAGCTAAGAGACTTAACCCTCGGCAATACCGTTGGTCCTTGTTCTTCTCTCATTTTAATTTTGTATCGTCTTATCGCCCAGGATCTAAGAACACTAAGCCCGACGCTCTCTCCCGCCAGTATGCCTCAGAGGATGAATCCACGCCTGAAATCATTCTGCCTCCTTCCTGCATAGTGGCAGGGGTCACCTGGGCAATCAGGGACCAGGTTTTGGAGGCTCTCAATGTCGATCCTGGCCCAGGTAATGGACCATCCAATAAACTGTTTGTTCCTCAGAGTCTGCGAGGAAAAGTCATACACTGGGCTCGCTCTGGGAGGTTCACCATACACCCCGGGGTGGGATGAACCTTGGCACTAATCAAGAGCTCTTTCTGGTGGCCCGCCATCTATAAGGACGTCAAGGAGTACGTGTCGGCGTGCCACGTTTGTGCCCAACAGAAAGGTACCAATCGACCACCAGCTGGATTATTGTGTTTTCTGCCTGTTCCGTCTCGCCTGTGGTCACAAACAGCAATAGACTTTGTTTGTGGACTACCTTCCTCCCATGGTTTTACTACTGTACTGACTATTGTAGACAGGTTTTCCAAGGCCTGTCACCTGGTTCCTTTAAAGACCCTTCCTTCCTCAGTCGTGACCGCCCAGCTCCTGGTCAAGCATGTGTTTCGGCTCCATGGCATACCAACTGAAAACCTCTCGGATCGCGGCCCCCAGTTCGTGTCCAAGGTTTGGAAGGAGTTCGCCACCGTCCTGGGGGCCCGGGTCGCCTTAACCTCGGGATTCCACCCCAAAACCAATGGCCAGTGCAAGCGCATGAATCAGGAGCTGGGCGCCATGCAACGCTGTGTGTGTGCCACAAACCCCTCTGCCTGGAGTGACCACCTCGCTTGGGTGGAGTACACCCACAATAGCCACGACTCCACTGCCACAGGTCAGTCTCTGTTTGAAGTCTCTAGTGGATATCAGCCCTCCTTGTTCCCGCTCCAAACAGGTCCCACCACTTCCACACCTCAGTTTCTTCGCCGGGCCCGCCGTATGTGGGCGGCCACGAAGTCTGCCCTCCTACGTACCGCTGAGAAGAACCCGCGGCTGGCAGACCGGCATTGTCGCCCAGCGCCGACCTACTCCCCGGGGCAGATGGTCTGGTTGTCATCCAAGGACATACCCCTCAAGGCGACGTCTAGGAAGTTTGCCCCAAGGTACCTTGGTCCGTTCAAGGTGGTGGCTGTTCCGAGCCCAGTGACCATTCGCCTGGACCTCCCCCAATCGCTGAAGGTCCACCCTGTGTTCCATGTATCCCTGGTCAAGCCCGTGGTTTCCAGCCCCCTGTGTCCGGTGCCATGTTCCTGAGCTGAGCACTCTCTCCACACTAACCATCTCTGAGGCAATCTTCCACAGGTGAGGAGTGGAGGGAGCTGCAGGTGCGCCGAATCTCCAATCCGGATGTCGGGTAAAAAGGGAGGATGGAGACACCACACTACGCCGGATGATTGCACCTGTTAGGTAACCCCAGCCTCTTGACTTTGCTTGCTCGTTTCGCTCATTTGAATTAGATATTGGATTTTTTGGCTCTGAACCTTGAGCTGTTTTTTCTAGATTAAGCTTTTGGATTCTCCTCTGAACCCTGTTTGTTACTCTGTTCAGGAAACATCACTCTGCACAATTCTCTCGCCGCTCAAACCCTGGATTTCCTGAACCACGTCCCATCCTCCTCTACAACTCTTGCCTGTTCATCTCTGCTGCCTCACCCGCCTCAGCCCGCTGAAGCTCCACCAGCACTCACCTTGGCAACCCACCTTTCCCGCACATATTGGACTATTACATGGACTAAAGCCGAATGGCACATCCTCACTGGACTTTCCAGTGCACCTTTTGTTCCTGTTTTAAAAATAAAAGAACTTTTCTTTTACTCACCCATTGGAGTCGTGATGATTCTGCATGTCTTGGGTTAAACACCTCCCTCGAGTCATGACATTAGCGTCCAGGAAACAGCAGAGAACGTCTTGGCTAGTAGAAGCTAACTGTTAGCATTAGCAACTCCACCACACAGCAGAACTCCGCCAGGTGGAGATAAAACACCAACGTTGCAGAGCAAATAGAGTATGTAGTAGAGTCTAGGGTTGTCACGGTAACCGGTGTAGCGGTAAACCCCGGTAAAAAAGTTGACAATAATAATAACCGTCTTGTTTTTAAAAAAAACTATATTATCTCGGTGGGTTAACGTGGCTGCGGTGTAGGCGCGGTGACCCTTACCAGCCACCGTATCATCTGCTGAAGTTGCCGGCGGCACATGCGCGCTTTGTTGTTTACAACCAAAACTTTCTTGAAGCTAAAGCCAAAATAATGGCCAAAGGAGTAGACAGCAGCGCTCAGGAGGACATTTTTTATCCCTCAAAGAAGACAAAGTGGGAAGTACGGGCATCTTTTGGATATTTGAAGAATGCCGAGGGAGTTTATAGAAGACGGCTATCCTGTTAGCAGCACGTGCAGAAAAAGTGTCTGTGAAAGGCAGCAACGCTTCAAATCTCATGACACATCTGCGTGACCATCACCCACAGCTCTACAGTCAATGCAAGGCAAGCTAACGTTAGCGTTTTAGCTAAAATGCGTGATCCGAGTATTTGGGTTGAGGGAGAATGCAACGAGTCGCTATATAAAGCAGCCGCAGCGCCGCTACCTGCATATAAACCGTGTCGCGGACACCCCCATGTTGAAATGACGCTATGCATTACGGGGCTCCCAGGGGCAGATAAGAGTTGATCTCTCTCCGAGAATAATTATGAATTTAACAATGATTACTGCCTGATGACATTTTCCCACATCTGCAAAGCTCACTGGAACACAAACTGGGGACAATATTTTCCTGATAATAGGGTTTATTACTCAAGTAAGGGTAAAAAAGTATCTGATTAGAAGGCTACTTGAGTACTGAGTATCATCTGATCTAATATTTTTTAAATGATGACATCAAACAGACATAAAATAAGAAGTTATGGGCAAATATTGGTATTTTAAAGACTAAAGGGAAAAAATGTAAACAAATAAACAACATAATTACAAAATACATTTTAGGCTAAATTTAGACACAAACTGAGGACAATATTTCCTGATATACAGGGTTTATTTAACTGTGTGAAAATGTAGCACATTTAAAAAAAAGTACAGCGATAATACCAAAAACCGTGGTAATTTTGGTCACAATAACCGTGAGGTTAAATTTTCACACCGTGACAACCCTAGTAGAGTCGTGTTGCTGTTATCCAATCAGAGAAGAGATGTCCAAAAATCAAGATATAAGACTCCAGACACTGCCGTCTGAAGCTACGTTCTCTGGCTGACTACTTCCTGATTCAGGTGCATCTGAGTCCAAACCCACTCCTGCGTCCCGTCTGGTGCTGCAGTCCTAAGGGACATCCTCTTAGTGTGTCCAACCAGAAGGACGTTCTAACATGTGTCTTTGCCATAATCAAATTTACTGATGAAGATGGTTTTCATGCACATGAACACACTCTTTCCGTGTATTTATTGAAACTCAAGTACAGTAGATTCATTTATAAACTTAACTCCAGCCTGTTTTGTGCACATATGAAGACATGTCCACGTGTCAGAGCATGTGTGTGCATGGACTGCTTGTACTCGCCATGCGCTGGTACGCGTCCTCCGTCTGGTTGGCCGTGTCCAGCAGGTCACTGTACTCCAGCTCCTCACACAGCCTCTGCAGAGTGTTGAGCGGCTCATTGAGCTGCACGGGCATGGCCACCTTTGACAGGTCTTTGCCGATGTTGTTTCTGAGAATGTTCCACAGACTCACGCTGCTGGGTGGACAGGGGCAGGGCAGCGCGGAGCGGCGGCGGCGGGTCATGGTCACCACGCTGCTGACTGGAGGATGACACGTACATTTTAAACCGTGTGAGAGCCAAAACCCGATGTGAACATATAAACGTATCATCTGCAGCAGGGCATTAACAACAGAAGCTTCGCCACAGATGGTCTGATGAAACATCACAGCAAGTTTGCAAACATGTCTGGAAGTCTGCGATGCTCGTGTTTAACACGTTCTCCCAGCTAGCGAGGTGTTTCACCGATTCCACGGCTAAACACAACAGCTGAGTCAGAGATCCGCAGCAAATCCTGAATAACAACGACAGTTACAGCCTAACAAACACATGCACGACTCGTTTCATGTACCGGAGTTGTGTCTCTCGCTGCCTCCATCGAAGGTATCCATGGAGACTGTGTCGCTGACATCACTGATGTACGAGTCATCGTCAGACACCTGGAGCCCACGAGTAAAGGTTAGAATCAAACAACAAAGACTGTCCCACATGTCCATCATCCCGGTGAAACCGGAGCAAGTGACACTCCTGCTCATCCCAGACCAGCTGACCTGCTGAATCTCTGCTCTGAGAGCAGCCATTACCAGGACTCTAGAGTTATTTTTCACCTTTTGGACTTGTGTAACTGCTAATGTACTTGAAACGCCAGAGACGTCTGCTCAGCACCATACGGACCCCATCTGTGTAGCTACATGGACAAATACAAGCTGCTGCTCCAGGATCAGGTCTGCTTAGACACAATGCTGGAGATCAGCTCGTGGTTTAGCTGCTGAAAAGCACCAGTCAGGACATGCTGCGTTCGTCCTCTCTCTGAGGTTTTAGCTTTTAGTAGAAAAGAATCTCATTAACAGCTGAATAGGTTTTAATGAATGTAACCACAACACATCTAATGGGCTCGACACACGGGAGGCGACATCGCCTCTCCTCCATTCATTTTCAATGAGACATGCGCGACAAAGCGATAATCGCGGGTCTCCCTCCTACCAAGCGAAACGCGAAAAACGTGCGTGTGAAAGTTTGCACTCGTGCACGTGTCGTGCACGGACGACCCAGCGACGCGATCCCAGAAAGTTGAAACATTTTCAACTTTTCATCGCTGTCGCTCGGGCGAGGACCAATCAACGGAGGTTTCATTCACTGACCAATGAGCGGACAGGATGCTCCGCACATCTCCAAGCAAACATGTAGAAGTTGATTATTATTATGTTTTATAGTAAAATCAGAAGTAAGATTTCACATAACTCTAGCAGCACCTTGTGAAACATCATATCTACCACTTTATTAACTCTGAACCGCTTAAATAACCTTAATTCCCTCCAACCTGACACAGCCAAAGAAAACAACGGAAGTTTCGATTTCGCCATGGAACAGAACGCGTAGACGGCTTTGCCGCTGGCCGCTACCGCAGATCGCCTCCCGTGTGTCAGGTAATAAAAGCGACGGCGACAAATTTCGCTGATCGCGGTCGTTTGTCGCCTCCCGTGTGTCGAGCCCATAACCCTAACTCTAAAAGATGGGGTGCCCAATCTCGGTCATGGGGGGCCAGTATCCAGCACGTTTTAGTGATTTATCTGCTCCAACACACTAGATTCAGTGGTTGAATCACCTGCAGCAGCTCCTCGGGCTCTGCAGAAGCCTGTTAATCACCTGTTGACTGAAATCAGGTGTGTTGAAGCAGAGTTCAAACTCACCCCGGCTTTCCACCGGAGCCATCAGCAGCACGTTACTGCAGCAGCACATCTTGCTCGCGTATGCTGCTGCTTGGCCCTTCCCACGAGACACGAAGCAGCAGGGGAGCAGCTGTCACCGACAGAGCACGAAGTCACACGAGTGACTTCGTCAGTAAACACAACAACAAGCAGGAGAAAACTACAACATGGCTCCAAAAGGTTTGTGTTTTATGTTCTGTCCAATTTATAATCGCCAATACGGACCTGAAAAACAAAGGAGACCGCTAGCTAGGTGATAACTTCTCACGGGGCCGCACAGTTAGTAACTTTTTTTAAAAGTAAAGCAACCGAAGGCAGTACGTTCTTTATTCTGAAAATCTCGGGAGCTTCTCTCCATTTCCGCGTCTGATTTCCTGTCTTTCCTTCCCCAAAAATGTCGAACTTGACCCGTTTCAGAGGCGTCGCGCGTAGAAAATAGAACCGGCGCGTAAAGGCCGCGACATGCTGCTCCTGAGACGCGGCCGACTCGCGCTGCTGACGGCTCCGGTGGAAAAGGTTCTGTTGACCACAGCGGTTCCTATCAGCAGCTATGATGTGCTGCTGCAGAAACGTGCTGCTGACGGCTCCGGTGGAAAGAAGGGGTAAAACGTGCTGATAGCGGCCCTCCAGGACCAGGATTGGGCACCTCTAGCTTAAAACTAACATAAGAGAAGCAGGATTTATGCATTTATTCTGGAATTTATAGATTTTTATTACCTTATTCACCTGCTTAGTTTTGGTTAAAAAAAATAAAACTAGGAAGATTTTTTTTTACCTCATTCTCAGAAGAAGACGAGGACAGCAAGTACTCCTGGGCATCAAAGAACTCCGACATGGACTCTGGAATGGAGGCTCTGCTCTCACTGGAGGCCTGGTGGACCAAGGACTGGCTGGGGGTGGAGCATTCCTGATGACAGGTTCAGGTTTTAATCAGTCGAGAGAACGATCCATGAAGCTGGAAGTAGTGATGCAGAGTTTCTACTCACTGAGGCGTAGCCGCTCTTCAGACCAATGACCTGAGGCAGCTGGGGGCCGTGCAGCTCTATGGCCTGCTTCAGCCGCTCCTTCTCTACTATCAGGCAGCTATATGCTGACTTCATTGAGATGTGAACTGCAGAGAAGCAAAGAAACAGGGTTGTCATGGAAACTATCTGTTCCTCTCTTTACGGCAAACTCACACACGACTAGTGTTGCAGACATGAGCTCACTGTTGTTGGACAGTCGGCAGAAGTCCTGCTGCAGCTGAGACACTTCTGTGGGCGAGTCTGGAGACTGAGGACACGCGTCCTGGGTGGCTGACTCTGCAGTGGACAGGTTGGGGTTGGACGCGTGGAGGCGAGGGGACTGGTTGGAGATGCAGCTGGGGACCTGGTAATCAATCACACCAGAACGTGAGCTCCTGACGGTCTTACAGGTGTATGTTTTAATAGAAGCTGGGTTTGAACCTGGAGTGTGGATTTGGGTTCTTTGCCATTGTGCTTGGATCGCCATCGCTTTGACCTCTTCTCTTTTTTGGGAATGTCAAAGTTTGACGTCTGTGGTGCCAGAAGAGACAGATATGTCACACTGGAGTCATTCTTCCCCTACGTCCAGGAACGTTCTGGAGATGTTCCAGCATGTGAGAACACAAACGTACGCCGCGTTTGCTTCACTCTACTGTGACACTTTAAAAACACGAAGCGCTGACACCGACCAAGACTGCACACCTGCAGAAACTAATCATCTTCACAGCGAGGACACAGCCGGGCTGAAGCTTTCAGAACCAGAATCAGCTCCAGGTCAAGATTCCTCCTCAAGCTGAATCAGAAGAACGTTCCTAAACCAGTCAAAGGTTTTCTGTGACTGAGGCACAATCTGCTGCTGAATTTGGCTTTAATAAGACATCGTGAGTCATTATGGGATGGAACTCCATCCCATGAAACCTATAAGTAACGTAGATTCCTGTCGGCTTAAGGTCTGGTCAGCTGGCTACCGTATGTCAGCAGCTTCTGTTCCCTCTATGAGGCTTGAACTGATTTTACTAGATCACAGCGTTTGTTGGCACACTCTTCCTGTCTGTTAAAGCTCCCATCACACTGATATCAGGTCCTGAGTACACGCACTCACCCTAACCCGAAACCTGATGCTGGTGTCCGGGCATCCCTAATGCAACAGACCTTTTTACTGCAGGTCACGTGTGTATTGTTAGTAAAACACAATACTCCTTAACACATTCAGTCACTTTATGCAAGTGTAATCAAGGTTTGAGGAGTATTTAGGTCAAAAGTACTTTATCTTTCCATTAAGAGCGTCATCTCAGTTGAGAGCATTATAAAATCAGAATCAGAATCAGAAAAGGTTTATTGCCATTGTCAGTGAACAAGCAGTTCACAAACTAGGAATTTGCTTCGGTACTAATGTGCTACATATAACATGAATAATAAATTTCAAAAATAGAATAAGTAGAATAAAATATAATAAAACTAGCATAAAACATTCAGCTATAAAAAAGGCAGGTAATGGTAACATGGCCGATAACGTGACGTTATGTCGAGTACAGAAGACGAACATGGTTGTGTGTTTATAAGCTGTTCACAAGTCTAACGGCAGATGGAAAGAAGCTGTTCTTATGGCGGGAGGTTCTGGTCTGGATGGACCGTAACCTCCTGCCTGAGGGAAGCGGCTCGAAAAGTCTGTGTCCCGGGTGAGAAGGGTCAGCTGCTATCCGACCTGCACGCCCCCGAGTTCTGGAGACGTACAGGTCCTGGAGAGATGGAAGGCTGCAGCCAATCACCTTCTCAGCGGAGCGCACAATGAGTGACATGTAGGAGTATAAAAAGCAGTCAGACATGTTTGTAGGTGGTCAGTAAAACCACTCAGAGGAACAGGAACGTAAAAACTACAGGAGCTGACGGAAGCACGAGGGGGTCTAGTAGATTCAGCCTCCTCAGTCCTGAACAACACATTCTCACATCCGACACATCAAGAACTGACGATGGGTGACCAAGCGTCGTTTTCCGACGCCGGCGGTAAAACACACATTTCACCGACTTTTAACCTCTAACTTGTTGCTATTTAACCCTCCCCTCACACCCATCCTAACCCTTACCCTGTCGCTCGTTCTAAACTTCCCGTTGACCGTGTTGGAGAGGGACGTTGCAACTAGGAACAAATACGCAAGAGTTAAGGTTAGGATGGGGTGAGGGGAAGAGGGTAAAGGTCACAATTCAGCGAAACCTCCATCTTCCCGCGGCAGTTGGAAAACGACGCTCTGGCACAGCGTTGGAAACAAACGCTTGGTCGTCCATCGTCAGTTTTCGATGCTTCGGGTGTGAGAATGTGTTGTCCTGAAGGAGGATCTGCATCAGATGGGACCAGGTTTTCCTTTTAAAAATAAGAGTCGTTAATTTGCACTTGGTGAAGATTTAACAGATTAATGAAGGCTTCAAGAGCATTTATCTGCTCTGGATTAAACTCAATCTGTGTGTCTCTGCTTACTTGCAGGGCAGTGATGGCCGGAGCCGAGTGCGTGCGGTGCATGACCTCCATGCTCTTCAGCAGCAGGTTGAGTTCCAGCAGATAAGACTCACACTCCTCCAGCTCTGAGTGAATAACAAGGACAAAACGTGTGTGTGTGTGTGTGTGTGTGTGTGTTACAAGCTGAAGTGAGACAACACAAACACAGACAGTGGAGAAAGTGTTTTGAAAGAAGACTGCACACAAAAGAGATGAGCTAAAGACCTTTGCTGCATTTGTTCATCTCCTCTGAAGACTGCAGCCAGGAGCCGACCTTGGCGTGGTGGATAGATGTCTGCTTAGTGAGCGTGGCTCTCTGTAACAGTCAAGATAAAAACAGGATCACGGGCTTGATCTCACAAAGACAACAAACCAAAATCCACGGGTGCCTCTTCCTTTCTGCTCAAACTCTTCCTACATTTCTAAAGGAGTCGTTCAGAGACGGGGAGGACGAGGCGTGGGGGTGGAAGAGGTGCTTCTCATGAGGGTACAAGGCAATCTCATTCTGCCGAAACATCCGATGGTGACGCAGCTTCAACACCCACTCCTCAAACAACTCGGCAGACTTCACCTGGGTCACAAACAGTCAAGTCAGGAGCAGAAGGCGCACACAAACAGCTCAGCATGAAACGTGGAGGAGGTCCACCTTTAGGTGATAAATGTTGTCCTCCGTGTCCAAATCGATGCACATGGCTTTCTTCTTGATCGACATCACAGAGAGCCCAACATCTATGCAGCCGTGGGGCTTTCCCTTTTGTAGCTGATCACAAACAGGCTTGAGTGAGAACTGGGTTTTGTGGGAAAACGACAGACAGATGGCGCTATTTAGGGTTCACCTACGTCAGCTGCTCGCTTTGCATAATTCAAGATCCCTCTCTCCAACACAAAGTACCTCTGAAACAGAAGAAACCAAAGTTACTGCAACAGATGCAATAAAGTGTCATAAAGTTTCTCTGCTGCAGAAATGACTTATCCAGAAGACTTAACACCGTTTTAAGCCCTTGTGTAACCCTTTTACAGTACAGCCGTAAACTGGTCAGCAGCGAAAAAACCTGCACATGACCAGTGTGGGAGTTTCTGATCAGTCACGCGTGCTGATGTGACACTCCGACAGAACTTAGACCTTTTTATCAGTTAAATGTGAATTATTAAAAGTAACCGTCACTGTGTTGTAATGCAAAGGTTTCCAGGAAATCATGAGCAGGCTGCAGCAGGACGAGGATGAGTCAGAGGAACGGGACCAAACCCACAGAGAGAGAAACGTTCCAGTCGAGAGGAAAATGGCAGAAAGTGTTCAAGGCTTTGTTACAGAGGTTTAAATAAAGGTTTGCAGCTGGATGACATCATCACAACGTGTTTTACCCATCACACCAGAGGGACAAGTCCTAGTCTCTGAAGAACAAGTCAAAGCCTCAGGTTTCTGAGTGACAAGTCCTAGTCCCAGGTCTTAGAGCAACATGTCCTAGTCCCAGGTCTCAGAGGGATCTGTCCTAGTCTCAAGTCTCAAAGAGACATGTCCTAGTCCCATGTCTCAGAGGGACATGTTCTAGTCCCATGTCTCAGAGGGACATGTTCTAGTCCCATGTCTCAGAGGGACATGTTCTAGTCCCAGGTCTCAGAGCGACATGTCCTAGTCCCAGGTCTCAGAGTGACATGTCCTAGTCCCAGGTCTCAGAGCGACATGTCCTAGTCCCAGGTCTCAGAGTGACATGTCCTAGTCCCAGGTCTCAGAGGGACCTGTCCAAGTCACAAAGAGACATGTCCTAGTCCCATGTCTAGGGGAGACATGTTCTAGTCCCAGGTCTCAGAGCGACATGTCCTGGTCCCAGGTCTCAGAGGGACCTGTCCTAGTCTCAAGTCTCAAAGAGACATGTCCTAGTCCCATGAGACATGTCCTAGTCCCATGTCTCAGAGGGACATGTTCTAGTCCCAGGTCTCTGAGGGACCTGCCCTAGTCTCAGATATCAGAGGGACACTTCTTATTCTCAAAAGGACATGCCCTAATACCAGGTCTCAGAGGGACATGTTCTAGTCCCAGGCCTCTGAGGGACCTGCCCTAGTCTCAGAGGGACATGTCCAACTCCCAGGTCTCAGAGGGACATGTCCTAGTCCCAGCTCTCAAAGGGAGATGTCCTAATCTCAGGTCTCTGAGGGACCTGCCCTAGTCTCAAGTCTCAGAGAGACATGTCCTACTCCCAGGTCTCATAGGTTCATGTCCTAGTCCCAGGTCTCAGAGGGACATATCTTAGTCTCAGATCTTAGAAGGACATGCCCTAGTACCAGGTCTCAGAGGGACATGTTCTAGTTGCAGGTCTCAGAGAGACATGTCCTAGTCCCAGGTTTCTGAGGGACCTGTCCTAGCCTCAGGTCTCTGAGGGATATGTCCAACTCCCAGGTCTCAGAGGGATATGTCCTAGTCCCAGGTCTCAAAGGGAGATGTCCTAGTCTCAAGTCTCAAAGAGACATGTCCTAGTCCCATGTCTCAGAGGGACATGTTCTAGTCCCATGTCTCAGAGGGACATGTTCTAGTCCCATGTCTCAGAGGGACATGTTCTAGTCCCATGTCTCAGAGGGACATGTTCTAGTCCCAGGTCTCAGAGCGACATGTCCTAGTCCCAGGTCTCAGAGTGACATGTCCTAGTCCCAGGTCTCAGAGCGACATGTCCTAGTCCCAGGTCTCAGAGTGACATGTCCTAGTCCCAGGTCTCAGAGGGACCTGTCCAAGTCACAAAGAGACATGTCCTAGTCCCATGTCTAGGGGAGACATGTTCTAGTCCCAGGTCTCAGAGCGACATGTCCTGGTCCCAGGTCTCAGAGGGACCTGTCCTAGTCTCAAGTCTAAAAGAGACATGTCCTAGTCCCATGAGACATGTCCTAGTCCCATGTCTCAGAGGGACATGTTCTAGTCCCAGGCCTCTGAGGGACCTGCCCTAGTCTCAGAGGGACATGTCCAACTCCCAGGTCTCAGAGGGACATGTCCTAGTCCCAGCTCTCAAAGCGAGATGTCCTAATCTCAGGTCTCTGAGGGACCTGCCCTAGTCTCAAGTCTCAGAGAGACATGTCCTACTCCCAGGTCTCATAGGTTCATGTCCTAGTCCCAGGTCTCAGAGGGACATATCTTAGTCTCAGATCTTAGAAGGACATGCCCTAGTACCAGGTCTCAGAGGGACATGTTCTAGTTACAGGTCTCAGAGAGACATGCCCTAGTCCCAGGTTTCTGAGGGACCTGTCCTAGCCTCAGGTCTCTGAGGGACATGTCCAACTCCCAGGTCTCAGAGGGATATGTCCTAGTCCCAGGTCTCAAAGGGAGATGTCCTAGTCCCAGGTCTCAAAGGGAGATGTCCTAGTCTCAGATATCAGAGGGACATGTCCTAGTCACAGGTCTCAAAGGGACATGCCCTAGTCTCAGATCGCAGGGGAATATGCCCTAGTCCCAGGTCTCAGAGGGAGATGCCCTAGTCCCAGGTTTCATAGGGTCATGTCCTGGTCCCAGGTCTTTGAGGGACCTATCCAAGTCTAAGATATCAGAGGAACATGTCCTAGTCACAGATCTCAAAGGGACATGCCCTAGTCCCACGTCTCAGAGGGAGATGCCCTAGTCCCTGGTCTCAGAGGGACATGTCCTAGTCACAGGTCTCAGAGGGTCATGTCCTAGTCCCAGGTCTCTGAGGGACTGTGCTAGTCTCAGGTTGTTGAGGGACATAACCTAGTCCCAAATCTTGCAACTCTAACCTTGTGCCACCCTTTCATGGGCCACTTCCTCTTCTTCAGCAGCAAGCCCTCCTGAATGTCAGGCTCCTGCATACTGGCAGGAACCCCCCGAAGCCCCTCCACGATCTCCCACCTGTCCTAAGGGGAGACACAGGACACAAATCATTGCAGAGCAGAGATCATCAGAGACAAACTCAAGTTTAGATGGTGATCCGATTCAAGGGTGTATCATCAGTAAGGAGGCTGACTTACCCTCCCGCGTTTGTTACGAGTCAAACTAACTCCAGCAGCTACTCGAGAAATCAAACTGCACAAACTCACCTGCTTAACACCATGTCTGGAGGAGCTGCTGCTGTCACTGTGAGTGGGCGAAGACGTCGTCATCTTACTGCGACGAGGCTGTTCTGCGCTGAGCGTTGTTTTGTTTCTGTGGAAACGGAGATCAGAGCAAAGCCTCCAGGAGCATCACTCTGACCTATGAAGGCCAAGCCAGCAGTCAGCACTGCAGAGAAAGGTCACAGCCAAGTATCACAAAGGTTAGTGCTCCAAAACACACCAGCAGCTTTACAAAGTCCTGCTACAACTCTACGTGTCCCCGACTGACAGCTACAGCCCCAAAGCTGCTAATTTTTCAGGAAGCTTGACACAAATATCCAGACCATCAAGTCTTATTCACACACACACACACACCCAGAATAAATGTGCACTCAGATGTGCTGACTAACTGTGCTGATAAGTGACAATGAAGTACATATGAAACAAGTCAGTGCTTGTGTCCACGTCCAATAACAAAGTGATGACCAAAGGGTCTCCGTCTTTGATCATCACTCCTGAAGGATAATGAAAGCATGTGAGCAGCAGAAATCAGGCAAAACTGTGTATTCTCTAAATGGGATAAAAATGCAAAATAAAAATAAAAACTACAGGATATATACCAAAACAATGCATTTATTTACCCTTTTGGCATTCATTAAAGGTGTGGATCACTGAACAACATATTTAGTGATTGTTTCTGATTATTTACTATCAGTCACTCTGAGTGTTTCATGCAGGCTGAACATGAAAATAGTCTCCTACACCTATCTCCTTCATTAGCTTCTGATAGAAAATATACGGTGAAACTGTAGAAATAGAAAAGCCTGACAGATCTAGGTCACACTGTCACTTAACATTCATCATCATCATCATCATCATCAGCTTTATTTATGAAGTGCTTTCAATCAAACAGAAGGCGAACTAAAGTGCTGTACACACATAAAATAATTTAAAACATCGATGACCCATGCAAAGGCCAACAAAATATACATAAAAACTAAAGCAAGCTAAAGACACCGGTAAAAGTGATAAAAATGACCTACAATGTTTAAAATAACGACTAACTTACGAGTTGAGGGAACACCACAGTATAACAGTGAGTCTTCATCCGACTCTTAAAAACTGGCAGTGACGGCTCATGTCTGCCCACGAGTGGAAGGCCATTCCACAGCTTAGGGGCCAAAACCGAGAAGGTCCTGCCTCCTCTAGTCGAGCACTTCTCATGAGGAACAACTTGTAGAGTCGGTACAGAATGTATTCAGGCGCTGTCAATTTCTCACTCTTTGTTATATTGCAGTAATTTGCTAAAATCAATTAAATTCTTTTTCCCGCATCAATGAACACACAGATCCCCATAATGACAGAAAAACACAGAATTTTAGAAATTTATGTTGAGTTATTAAAAAAAGACAAAGCAATCAGTCCCGTTGTTCAGTATTTAGTATTTAGTCTGAGGTCCTGAGCACTCTGGAGAAGGTTCTTGTCCAGAGTATCCCTGTACTTGGTCACATTCATCATCCCCTCGATCGCAACCAGTCGTCCTGTCCCTGCAGCTGAAAAACCCCTCCTCAGCATAATGCTGCCACCGCCATGCTTCACTGTGGGGACTGTATTGGACAAGTGATGAGCACTGCCTGGTTATCTCCACACATACCACTTGGAATTATGGCCAAAAAGTTCTATCATGGTCTCATCAGACCAGAGAATCTTAGTTCTCACCATCTCAGGGTTCGTCAGGTGTCTTTTAGCAAACTCCATGTGGGCTTTAATGTGTCTTACACTGAGGAGAGGCTCTGCCACAAAGCTTTGACGGCTGCAGTGATGGTTAACATTCTCCGGTCTCCTGACTACATGTCCGGAGCTACACCACACTGTCGCTTAACATTCATGGACTCAACCATCTCGACTCACTATGGGGAACGCTGTTGTTGGTTTAACGTCCAGGAAACAGCAGAGAACGTTTTGACTTGTAGAAGCTAACTGTTAGCATTAGCAACTCTACCACACAGCAGAACTCCTCCAGGCTTTTGTTATTTGTGGAGATAAAGCATCAACAATGCAGAGCAAACAGAGTCAGTGGTAGTCGTGCCCCCCCCCCCCCCCCCCCGTATGACTTACAAGGCATTCATTCCCACTAGACCACTACAAAGGCATTGCTTAAACAAACAAGTGAACCACATCTTTAAAATGGCATTGATGATGGCATTTAGCTCCACCAGGGGAAGTTAAATTAATAACAACTCATATTTAACCCTTTCATGCATAATGGCCACTACAGTGGACAGCTACTCAGTTGTTAGTTTTTTTTTGAATGAAACTAATTTTTAAAAAATAACAGTTGAAGGTTTCCTAATTCATGCATGAAAGGGTTAATATCTTTGAGTTCTACTATAAAGGATTATTTTGGCCCATTTAAAGTGTATTTCTATGTAAAATATATAAATGATGACGCGTTTGGAGCCCTACAGGACTGATGAGTTAGTAACTTAGTTATTAGTGTTGGATCTTCATTAAAGTCATTCTGGTTTTAACTCAGTACTCGTATAAAAACTGCCTCTCTTCATCCTAAGAGCCACGCTTATGTTGGATGTTTCAGGACTTTATCAAACCCTCTCCTGGTTATTTTTGATGATTTCCTGCTGGTTGATGTCCAGATGCATTATCAAGCTTTAACCTTCACCTGCATTTTGCTTCAAAATCCATCTTCTGCTCTGACACGTCTCCACATCTGTAGAGCATGTGTCGCTCATCGCTAACGCTGCTTATGCAGGGAATGCTTGGTTAGGTTTTCTTCCAGACCCACAGTTTGGATTTGTGACCAAATAGAAAAATCTTGGCTCATCAGGCCAGATTTCTCTTGTTATGGTCTGCGGGGTGGGGTGGGGGGGGGACTTTTGGCACTTATCCAGCCGCCACCCCCCCCCCGACCTATCACACACACACACATTGAGGAACAAGGGCATCCTTCTGCCTGTAGGACCCATCATAAACAGGCTGATTAATGAAGTGGTGTTATTTTGGTAAACTCTACAACTCCCATGAAAAAGCTCTAAACATCCACTGGTTTTTATCCTTCCTCTAGAACATTAACTATAAGCTTTAGGGATGCTCCGATCCGATCACGTGATCGGAAATCGGCCCGATCACGTGACTTTTAAAAGATCGGAATCGGGTGTTAAAGATCGGATTTAACCTTATAAAACAACAAGCATGACATTTTTAATTAATCTTGAGTTTCAAATTGAATAACAATGGCTTAATTTTGTACCAAGTTTCACTTCCTCAATAACGACATGACACCATACGGCAGCCGTAATGCCATACGTTTTAAAGTGGACCGTGGAATTCAGGTAGCAGTTAGCTAGCAGGTTAATGCTCGTCTCGCTCCAGGAGAGCAAAAAATGTCAGCTGTTTGGAATCATTTTAAACTGGAGACCGAAGGTTGTCCAACAGCCACTTGCAACATTTGCAAACTGAGTGTTTCACGTGGTGGAAAAGACAGAGCTGCTTTTAACACCATGAACCTGATCCGGCATCTTAAGAACAAACATCCAGCTCAATATTCCGAGTTCACCGCGGCAACGCAGATCAAAACATGGAGCCAGCCGACACTGGAAGCTATGCTGAAAAACAAAGAAAAACTTCCTAAGGATAGCGACAAGGCCAAGAACATCACAGCCAAGATAGCTGAATTTATTGCACTAGATGACCAGCCGCTGTCTGTGGTTTCAAACGTAGGATTTCGCCGTCTCATGGAGCACCTGGAGCCACGGTACGAGTTACCTTCTCGAAGCTACTTTACAGACACAGCTCTGCCCAGCATTCACAACAAGCTACGTGACCACCTGTTAGTCATGTTATCAAAGGTGTCTGCTTTTGGGTTTACCACGGACATATGGAGTTCGTCTGTTTGTCCAATGTCACTGATCAGCTTCACTGCACAATGGATCGACTCGAGTTTCAATTTACAACGTGCTACGTTAAATGCGCAACATTTTCGCGGATCTCACACAGCAGAGCATGCGAAACAGGCTATTGAAGAGATGCTGAACAGTTGGGGAATTGAAAAGGAACGTGTCCATGTAATTGTGCGTGACAATGCGCGAAATATGAAGAGAGCCATGGAGGACTTGGCAGTACCGAGCTTGGGCTGTGTTGCACACACGCTTCAACTTGTTGTGCACGAGGGTCTGCTCTCTCAGCGCAGCGTCACAGACACAATGGCTAATGCCAGGAAGATAATAGGCCATTTCAAACATTCTCCTTTGGCCTATTCACGCCTGGAAGATATCCAGATTTCTCTGAAGATGACCGTGAAGCGCCTGCAGCAGGATGTGCATGTTAGATGGAACAGCAGCCTCTATATGCTACAGAGCATTCTGGAGCAAAAGCGAGCGCTCAGCATCTATACAGCTGACCACAACCTCCCTGCTACACTAACATCTAGTCAGTGGACCCTGATGGAGAATACAGCTGAAGTGTTAGTTCCCTTGGAAGAACTGACTAGGGAAGTGAGCAAGGAGACTGCAACTGCAGCAGATGTGATCCCTGCCATTTCAGGTTGGTTTTGTTTTATTTTCTACATTTTAATTAAAGAACACACAATGTTTTTTATTCTAAATAAGTAATAAACTGTTATCCATCTATTCATTCTCTAAACAGCTCTCAGACGTGTCCTGTCTCGAGAGCAAACGACTGACCAGGGTGTTCGAACCATGAAAAGAACTCTCCTAGAGGCCGTGGAGACTCGCTTTGCTGAGGTAGAAAAGGAACCACTCTACAGCATCGCCACTTTAGTGGATCCAAGATACAAAGACAGGCAAGTAGAAATAATGTACATTTTTAATTTGATTCTAAGAAAATAAATTTTCAAAATTGTAAGTCAGCCAATGACTAATTATGTTTTTAAAATTTAGATTTAGCTCTGTTAATGATTAGAGAATTGTTTACTATTATGTAAATATAACATTTCCTCAGCTGAACTGTTGTGTTATGCAGTGTCTTGCCTAACATTTTTTTAAAAATTGTTACATTTATCTTGTAGATATTTCACAAAGTCAGACCACCTGAGGTTTGCTAAAGATTCCCTCATCCAGGAGGTGATGAAGATGGAGGAGAACAGGGTTGCCAGTAAAGAACCAGAGGCAGCAGAGCCTGTGAGCAAGGCACCTCGTCAAGGAGCAGGAAGCAGCCTTGGCAGCATCTTAGATACGGTACGGTACGGTACGGATCTACCTTTCGGAACAAACCATCTCTAGGAAAAGCAATCCTCTAGACTACTGGAAAACACATGCTACACAGTTCCCTTCACTGGCTGCTGTTGCAACCAAATTTCTCTGTGCCCCCTGCACCTCAGTGGACAGTGAGAGACTCTTTAGTGCAGTGTCAAACATTCTTGACGAGAATAGGAATCGGCTCTCCCCCGACAAGTTAGAGATGCTGATTTTCCTCAAAAAAAACATGCACTTTATTTGGGAGCCTTAGAGTAAAAGTTGAGCTCCATGTAGAGCACATGGAAGAGGTGATTTACCAGTTCTTTGCAATTTGATGTTGATGTTTTATTCTTGAATGGTGTTAAGTTCGTACACCACTTTGATTAGGCATATATTTTGTTCGTTTTAATAAACTAGTCAGTCTAAAGGCCTAAGATGTATTTTATTTTGTTACCTGACTGAATTATGCAACTACCTCTTAGAGGTGGAGGTAAGCACTTTAATTTAACTTCTATTATTGTGTTGAGTTATTTTACAAACCTTTTCTACTTTTCTATAAAAACAAATTTCTTTACATATTGTTGCACCACTGATAAGCTACAAAGATATCATTTTGTTTACTTGGTTTGAAGTGCTGCTGCACTAACAAAATGTTTCTACTTTCTTATGGTATCATGTTGGATGCCGTCATATAAATAATAATAAAAAAAACCTAACAGGTCAATTTGGGTGCAGTCTCCTTTTTTCTTGCTATTTTATTGTATTGCTGAAGTATCGGATCGGGACTCGGTATCGGCAGATACTCAAAATCAAATGACTCGGAATCGGATCGGGAGCAAAAAAATGTGATCGGAACATCCCTAATAAGCTTATAACAGTGAACCAGAAACGTCACACCTAACAGGACCCAGCCTACCTGTACGATGTGTCTCCACGTGTTTTAAAGTCCCTCCATGTCTGCTGACATGGCTGAAGATCTGAGCTGAATGAATGTGGTCTGACCATAAAAAAGGCACTCCCCTGTGGTGGGAATGCCTGCAGGCTTCCTGTGTGCAAGCATGCATGAACATCACTGTAAACTTGTGAATTTGTAACCTATGCTGCTAGCTACAGCCCCTGAAAGCACTCTGGTGGTTAGGGTGTGTGTGTGTGTGTGTGTGTGTGTGTGTGTGTGTGTGTGTGTGTGTGTGTGTGTGTGTGTGTGTGTATGTGTGTGTGTGTGTGTGTGTGTGTGTCTCAAACCTTTGCTTACAGACTGCACCACACTCAGGACGTGAGTCATCCAGAGGAAAGAATTTCTGCTTCAAACCTCTGACACGCCACAACACGAGGCCAGTAACAGACAGCAGCGGGCTAAGAGCAGACGACTCACTTCACAGCTCTGGAGCACAGACTCACAAGGACAGCCAACATAATTCAGGAAGCACTTTTTAGACTGTGACTTGCCTGCAACTCTCAGCTGAATCCTGAGCTTTCACAACGTAAAAAGTCTGGAATTTTCTGCTCACACCCTCTGCAAACAGCTGTTGTGTAAATGCAGGCGCTCCAGGCGGCTCTCTCCTACTGAATGACAAGTTTTCACCTAACAGCTCTTTGGGACTAACCTTGTTTATACCTGTTGAACTGTGGTCTCACTTTGATAGTGTCACTTAGAAATATACAAAAATATGTTTGTAAAAAATAAAGATTTTTGCAGAATACTGTAAAATCCTCCCAACAGATCTATAATAAATAAACCTTCAACAACATATTTCCTGAAACCAAACCCCATAAATCACCTCACTGCATCATTACCTCTGCACACGGCCTCCCCTTTACTCTAGACTATCAGTCATTGACTGAATGAAAACATCCAGAACTTCTCAGAGTGTACTAATTACACCGAATGATTAGTGTAGTGTTTACCACTAAGTGTTCTGCTGTGTCAGACTAAGAGCTTGTACTTTTCCCATTCACACGCCCAGAGTCAATTATTGATAACCACCTTGTGAACGAGCTGTTTAGATTGTTTTTGTGGCCGGGGGCCGAGTCCAACGATGCCGCGAGGTCTAAAAGGAGAGCTAAAGGTTTAAAAGGACAGGTGGACTGGGTTTTTATTATAAAGGTTTGTTTATATAGAATCAACGGGCAACAAAACCCTACAGAAAGTAAACACAGCTTTAAAGATTCATTCTTTTTAAAGCTGCAATCGCAAATTTGGAAAACGACTTAGCTTAAAAAATATGTTCATGCCTCGTATCAACGTTCTAACGTCGTACAGCTATAAATATTTCATGGATATTCAAATTTCTTGAAGATGTTTGCGTTTTTCATCATCAGCCATGTATAGTTTGTTTTCACATTAAACTTGTCATTAAACTTGTCAAAAGTCCCATTAGTCATCACAAACTGGTGATATTCATCTCTGCATTTGACCCGTACCTGTGGGGAGCAGTGAGCTGCAGCGGTGGCTGCGCTCAGGAACTATTTGATGGTTTAACCCCCCAATGCAACCCCTTACAGCTGAGTGTCAAGCAGGGAGGCATTGGGTCCCATTTTTAAAGTTTTTGGTATGACCTAAGTGAGGATTTGAACCCCAATCTCCCAGTCCCAGGGCGGACACTCTACCACTAGGCCACTGAGAAGGTCAGTCAAGGTCTAACATCAACAGTAACACTAGAGAATAGTTTATGTGCACTTTTATTAATAGGTGAGTGTTATTGTTTAACTGTTTCTCTAATATTTATTATAGACTAATATGCTGAGTTCTTGTGTCACTGGAGTCCCCTGCTCTTTCTGCTACAGACTGAACTGAAGATGGATGTTCTACAAAAATAATAACAACTGTTTCTCCAGTAAGGCAGCATTTCATGGAGCCATCACGAGAAAAGCAGGCTGATATCTGCAAGGGGCTGGTGAGCTTGGAGCTGAAAAACAACACAACGTGAGAGTTCTCCATCTTCAGGCTTACAGAAGCTGCTGATAAGTCAAGAACACTAAAGGGTTTCATTTATATTTTTAAGTGTACCTGAGGTGTTACTGGTGTGTTTTAACAGGTTCCTATTGTGTTTTCAGCCCCGGTTGATGATTAAATTACTATAATATACATATTTTATCAGTAAATTTTGTCTAACTGTTCTAAAATTGTATTTATTTTGATTTACATATACATTTACATCTCTCAATAACATCTGCCTAATAAATGCTGTGAAACCTTATCAACTGATATTTCTTTTTTATATATTTGATCATTATTTGCTCTTAGACAAAACATATTCCTTTGTGCTTTCATTTGATTTTGGCCTTTCAAGGTCATCTTTAACTTGGCGTAATTAATTTCTTCATCATCGTTCACAATAGGTTTCCTTCAATCGATGCGAGTCCAATTTGTGGGGGTTGTTAGGGGAATCCCTCAAGGTTCGTCACTGGGACCCTTATTATTTTCACTTTTTATAAATGATTTGCTGCTCTGTTGCACTTCTTGCTCAGTTCGTCTCTATGCCGATGATACAATTTTATATTGTTCTAAACCTAACAAACTGGAAATTCAGGAGACCCTTCAGCTTCATTTTAACAAAGTGCAGCATTGGCATTGGCTAACTCAAAATAAAGTTCTTAATAAATCAAAATCAAATTCTATGCTTTTCCGGAGAAAACTTCTGCTGTAAATGTTGATCTGACCTTCCTTTTTTAGACTCTTCACAATTGCTCTCATCTGATAAAATAAATACTTTGTTTACTAATACTAAGTTTGGTTGTAACCAGATTTGTTATTTAAAATTCATATTCAAAAAATGTCACATAATGTTACACAATATTACAAAACTCAAAATCAATTGTTTTCACCTAACTATAAGGTAGCGTATTGCAAGTCAACTTTTGTTTCCGATCTTGGATTATGCCAAGCCCCCACAATGCGGCTCAAAAATTGAAGCAAACCCGGAAGTACTAAAAATTGCAGTTCCACCCTCATCCGCTGGGGGCTGGTGTCAGAAGCGAGCAAATCCTCATTGACTCCCATGTTAAAAATACCAATTTCACAGCAGAAATAAACATGTTTACAGCCTGGTTCCAAAACATGTTTTTGGTTTAAATGATCTAGTTTACACTCATGACAACTCTGAGGGGGGTGGATTTTTTCTCACTCTTCTGTTTAAGTGTATTAAAAGCCTAAAATTCTGTATAATTAATGAGCATCAGACCCACATGACCACAGAGCTAGCTCCATGGAAAGGCCTCAGTAGAGCCTCGGTCTGGCTTGGAAACTTCTCCGGGATTTTGAGTCTCTGTGTGTGTGTATTCTGTTTTGGATATAATTTGTGCAATTGTTGGACAAAATGACTTGCTGTGGCATTAATTGCACTAATAGAGCGTCCAAGGAGTCTCCACTTCATTTTTTTCGGTAAGTAAAATTACATTTATGTATTTTAGGTCACTGCCGAGCTGAGCTTAGATTTTAGCATGACTGTTTAACCATGAAATTTAAATGTAGTGGGGTAAAACCCAGTGCATTTAACATAATGCTGCACTTTAGAAAATTGGTTGAAATATAACATGTTGGTGGAGCTGGGTTCCGACTATCGGCTTGTGGAGCTCTCGGGAGACCGATGTTTTCCACCCGGTTCTCCCCGCAGCTCGGTGCATCTCTGTCTGATCGCAGCTCCTGTCTGCTGCGCGGGCTGACGGCTTGTGGAGATCTGGGATGGAAACCTTTCCACCCGGTTCTCCCCAGCGGCAGCGCTGCGCATCTCAGATTGCAGCGGTGCTTGTCTGCTGTGCGGCTGCCGGCTTGTGGAGCTCTTGGAGAACTCTGTGTTCCACCCGGTTTTACCCAGCGGTCAGCCCGGCGTATCTCTGACTCAGAAGCTCTGGTGTAGTGCACAGTTAACTCCGGTTGTAGCTAGGTTGCTACCTCTGTTAGCTTAGCTCCCACCTCTGCATTAGCTTTGGGTTAGCCAGGGTTAGCTTCAGGTTAGCTTGTAGCTAGTTCGACCGGGTGTCGTCAGTTGATCCCAGCCTTACAGTCCCACCTTCAGCTCCTCCTCTCTTGCCTTTTGTGGAATTGTCTGGGCTTGACGGAACCTGTGACATGATCAAAATGGCGGTGGTGGCCACCTCCCATTTGGCCTCAAACGTGTTATTGGAGCCTATGGAAACCCATTGTCCAATATTTATGTCGATGGATTATGCAGATAGTTTACCAGTACGCCACGGTTGCATGTTTTCAATCTCTTGATGTCATATTCAATAGCTTATGTTGTTTTGTTCTATGTTGTCTTTAGAACACACCACTGTCACATGTATGAACATCTTTCAAGGCTTTCCTTAAAAGCCAGGCATCAGTTTAATTGTTTTTTTACTCATTTTTAAATACATTTTTTATGGAAATGTTGTTAGTACCCTTTAATTCTGTGTAGCACACTAAGATCAATGATTAGCTCTCTTTTGCAATTCCTCAGTTTAAAAATAGGTAGGAAAACAAGCCTTTTATGTTAAAGAGCCTGGAACTGGAACAAGGTGCCTCCACATTTAAAATCAATATCTTCATTTTGCTTCTTTAGAAATGCTGTTCATGAGCATGTGAAGCAGACTTGTTCTTGTTGTGAATCCACTGCCTGATAATACGACGCTATAGCTAAAGTATAATATTTACACTTATTCCTTTTGTTTGTGCCACTGCAGGATTTTTATGTAGATTTTGTTAATCATTTTTGGATTGTTATTTATGTCTTAGACTTGTCTATTTGTTGCTGTCTCGTCTTTCTTGTCCTTTATTTTCTCTATTGTCGGAGGACACACTCAGAAACAAGAAGTGGTTTTATCCTCCTAAAATACAAGTTAATAAAGATAAATATTTAATACTTGGTCAGTTTATTGGTATGTTTCACAAACTTTGGTAAATGCTTGATTATATCACTGAGCAGTGAACAAAATTAGGATTCAACAGTAGGTAAATTCAGTGGTTAGAAACTTTTTAGGTTCAGAAACCTTGTGTGTCCACTGTTGTTTTGAGTAATAATTTAGTATTCAGAAAAGGTGCAAAACATCAAGATATGGGCCATGAAATTGGCCCAAAAAATCTGCAGCACTCATCGACCATGGGCTGACCATGACCACCTCATACTGGCATTTTATCAGCAATAGAAAACCTATTTTGGCTGACCTCTAGTTATAATTACAGAACATTTTAAAGAAGCACAATTTTTACTTGTCTGCATCATTTTCTGGGTTGTAAGTTACTTTGGTTTGGATAATTGTACCAGTATCTATTATTATCTGTTGAAATTTAATTTAATTTAATTTAATTAATTCTTGTTATGCAGGTATATTTATTTAGTTATCTTATTTTTTTGTTTATTTTTATTTTTTAACCACTTGCTGTCTTGCTGCCTTTCAACTTTGTTTGTGTTGTATGGACAGAGGGTCCTCTTAAAAACCAGATGTTGCATCTCAAGAGGTTTTACGCTCTGAAAATATATGTATATAAATAAATGAACAGGCAATTCTGTTTATTTGTAGAAAAGCAAAAGTGAGTGTTGTTGTTCTACGGCTTCAGGCAGAACTCAATGAGGAATAGACAGGCTGTACACCGACACAGCAGCCGTCATCGTTCCTGCAGCAGCCATCTATCCTCTCCGTTACAGATGCACGGCAGAGAGCTCCTCCCAGATTACAGAATTATCAGGTTAAAGCTGCAGATGATCCACTGATTATCAAAAAGCAGCAGGAAATGCTATAAATAACCCCACATCTGCCACTTTTTATTTTTACATCTAAACAGAAACATGAAAAAGCAGCATATGGTTTAGGAATGGTAGGTGACAGCAGCTCTTTTATGACCTTTGACCCCCTGAGTGTACACATGACAGGTCTGACTTGACTGAAGCTGTTTTAAGAGTGTTTTCTCCACTAAAAGACAAGCAGACACTGTATTCAGTGAAAGAAGTCGGAGAAAAACTAAAAAGATGCAAAGCAGCCCCAAAGTGTCATGAAGCAATCAGCTGTTTTGGAAGCACTCAGCCCGTCAGACGGAGACTCAGTCAAAGAAGCAGCATGTCTGCAGATTTCTCAACATATTTTTTTTTTGAAAAGCTGAATCACAAAAGACGCCTTCAATCTCCTTCCGGCTGGGACAGTCCGAGTTACTGTTCAGTCACAAGTTGCTATGGATACAACAACACAATAATTCATCTTTGTTTGTTGTTCATGAGGAACATTCAACACTGGAGTTATTTATAGAACTTGCACAAAAAATAAGATGGTCTAGGAAGCTGACAAGCAGCACCTGATGTGTGTGAAACACAGAGGGCTATTCTCAGTGACGGCTTGGTGAATCTGAAGAGTAGGAGTGCATCTACCAGCTTTTCAGTGGGTGTTGTGTAGAGGAGAGGTGACAGAGATAATTCAGTGTGTCACACTGGATGTTCACGCCCAGAAATGCTGGAGCAAGAAAAAATAAAACCATCTGCAGGACAGGATTTAGGCTGCATGGTGGCGCAGTTGGTAGAACTGGTGCCTTACAGCGAGAAGGTCCTGCGTTCAAATCTTGACTGCAGCCTTTCTGCGTGGAGTGAGCATGTTCTCCTGGTGCATGTATGGGTTTACCCTGTGTGCTCCAGTTCCCAAAAACATGTTTGTTCAGTAGGCGTGTACCGGCACACATATTTCTATTTGGATTTTTCGGTATGACACATTCAGTTTGACACAGGCGCATACCCTATGGAGTTAGGATTGTGACAATATTACATGTAACTTGTGCCAAGCTTTGTAACTTGTTAACATACATAACACACCATGACTTTGTAACATGTAACCTTCGGTACATAACATGAAACTTTCATTTTGTAACTTGCAGGAAAGAAAATCTATGTAAAACACACATCTCAGTCTACAGTTGCAAAACTTGTATATTGATTTTTTTTCCCCCGGCAAGTTACAAAATGAAAGTTTCGTGTTACGTGCCAAAAGTTACATGTTATAAAATGAGAATTACATGTTACAAAACAAAAGTTATACGTTACAAAACAAACATTACGTGTTACAAAAAGTGAATTACATGCTACAGAAAAAAGTTACAATTACAAAACACGTTACAAGTTACAAAATTTGGTACAAGTTATATGGAATATTGCCCCAATCCTAGCTCCATGCATACCAAGTCCCAGCTTTTGTATATTCCTTCTGTGTGTTTCTTCTGGTTGCATTTTTAAGGCATTTTTAACACAGGAAAGATTTATTTACCTTGCTGACAACAACACGTGTGGCTTTGTCCAGATTCAGGAGCTGCATCCTTGGAAGGACCCGGCCTAACCTGTCCTCACAGGCGGCTGTGGTATGAGACCAGAGAGACCGGAAGCAAGCCGTTGAAAAATGGGATGATCTAGCCTTCGGATTTATCTCCGCCCTAACCTTGGTGTTTGTCCTGTCACTTAGCAACCATGACAATGCTAAGAAGAAGTTAACACTAAACCTAGAGCTAGACAAGCTGCCTCTGGCCCTACGATGATATTTCCTTTTTGACTACCAACATATCATTCCTATAAGCAGAAAATTAGGACAAATAAATATTTCTAGCTAAAACATGAAAATTGGATGAACCTGAACAAGGCCACAGGCTGGAACTGTTGAACCACCCCCACCCCCTCCACCACCACCACCCCCTCACCCACCACCACCACCACCAAAGTCGTGCTCCACCCCCAACTCCTGTTAAAAAAATGTGCCAGAAGGAGGCATCGGCTGGCGGACCAAGAGAACGGCACTGAGCCAGTGACTGATAGCACCCCCCCCCCCACACACACACACAACCCCCAACCACATTTTGTAGTCCATGTTTAGGAACAACAAGAGGCCAGGAAGGAAGACGTCATAGAGACAAGTAGCAAACAGAACGTGGTGGTTTGTTTATGTCCTAAGTTCAATGAAGTTCCCAGAAACCAGACGAGTGGACTTCTGAATGATTTCATGTCCCATATCATCTGTCGGTTTTCCATTTCCCTGTGAGTCACATGACTACATTCTCTGGAGTAAATAATCAGAGTTTCTACATGAGGGATCGTTTTTAAGTCTGAGACAAAATGATGCAAAAGGGTTGGAATTACATCACACGACCTGCAGGCCTTAACCCTCTCAGGCTCAAAATAAGTTCTGATAAAAGGACGAACAACAGGGGTACTTCTGAGTTTAAAAATGCTCATGAAATACATATGTGGAGTAACCAGGTAAATCTGCAACGCCTGCCTCCAGAGGGTTAAAAGTGTCTTACGTACCACTTTCCAGTGATAAATTCTACATTTTCTCTCTGTTTCGTGTCTCCAGTGACTCACCCACAGTAAAAGCCCACTGTGCTACCTAGTCTTGACTAAAAGCTGGTTCATCTCCTTTTTTACTGCTCTTTTGGGTCAAAAGTCAGAGTAAAGCAGCTTAAGAAAAAAACATTTCTCTTAAAATAGTCAGCTGCAACAGCAAGAAATCCTCCAAAGTTCAAACACGAATCTTAAAAGTCTGAAGAAATTCAAATCAGGATTTTAAAGATTTAAATAAAGTCTGGATGCTGACCCCCAAGTGATGTAAGTTCCTTAACAGGCTCAAAACAACCCTCACACTACAGAAGAAATAGTAATAATTCCCATCAAATTAATCAGCAAAACCAGCACTTCAAGGCTGTCTAAACTATTTTTACCATTAAATACCATGTTTACCATTTTTCGAGGAATAGGCTTCAAAATAGGCCTAGGGCTTAAAGAGTTAAGAGCAAAGGCTTAAAGCGTTGAGGAAAAAAAAAAGTAAAGGAAAGGAAAGAGGAAAAAGTCAAGATTTGTAAATTATGATCTTGAGGAGGTAAAAAAGGATTTTGAATATTCAAACCCTGTGAGAATTTCTGTTTTATCCTTCGGATGTGCAACTCATTCATGCTTAAATGCAACTGATTTTCATAGCAGTTTAAAACCCGTCCCAGTGTGTTTGTGACAGAGAAAACCATCGACATATATATATATATATATATATATATATATATATATATATATATATATATATATATATATATATATATATACATACATACACAATTCATGTCCATAGACTCCAGTTATAAGTTTCTGATTCTAAATGGGAGGTTCCCACCACCGCCATTTTGACTGTGTCACACATCCCATTACGCTCTGACAATCCAAACATGGGGAAAGAGGTGGAGCTGAGGGTGGGGCTGTTACGGTTGGAACAAATGAACCAATGTAGCTTCTTAGCTAATTCAAGAAGCTAAGAAGGGGCACCAGGGACCAGAGTGTCCCACCCGCACGGCAGACTGGCTTCCGTGCGAGGCTGTAGTCGTGCTGGTCGCCTGTGGAGAGCTAATATGGACCGGGACTGTTCAATTACAAGCAGAGCCTCAGACCGCTGCGTTTGTTGCTGGGCATCGTGGCCTTTTACATCAGCTCATGCTCCACAGGCTGAGATCAACGGGACGTTAGCTACATGCTAACCTGAAGCTAACAGAGTTTTTCAGGTGTTTTTAGCAAAGTGAAGGCACCTCCGGCCTGCTTAGTAACAAAATCATAACTAGGTAAGCTGACCGAGGACATCAGGCTTCGCTGTTCCACTGCAGTCAAAGATCCGCGAGTCCTCCGCTGTGTCGACACGGAGCCGAGTGTCGAGTCATCAACAGCGGACTTGCGGATCTTTGACCACGGTGGAACAGCGAAGCCCGCTAGCCTCCGCTATCCTTGGTCAGATATGTAGCTCTAATTTTTTTACCCAGCAGCCACACCAATACATTATATTTCAACCCGTCTTAGACCAAGCGGTGTTATGGTAAACGCACAGAATTTCCCCCATTCAACCAGCAAACTACTAGCGAGAAAAATGCGGTTGAGCGACTCAAAAGAGAAGCAGTGTCAACTAAAGAGCTGCAGTGTTTCTGTGGTCTCCCTATGAAATCCACCAATGACCAGTCTGAATACAGCCCTTGCATCAGAGCCGGTTCGGTTACCCAGGGAAACATGAACAGCCAGCCGCCTGCTCTAACAACTGTTCCCGGGCAGGAGACAGGAGAGGCTGGACACCTGCTCAAGGTTCTTATGCAGCCCCACTGACATGTTTAACCAAGCAGTTAAATGACGGCATTTCCCCCCATTTAACCAGCAAAATAAAGTACAGAAATATAATTTTGCATCCTGATAAAACAAAGCAGAAACTGCTTGGATGATCTGTTAGTGCAGTCAGTCAATAACCACAGCCTGCCTTATTTGTCCAATAATTCCATGATTAACATCCAAACACGAACACACAGAGGACACAACTACCGGTAGTTCAGAGTCAAAATAGCCGAAAGCATCTATTAATGTGAGGCCCAGGCTGAGGTCTTTCCCGACGCTAGCTCTGAAGTCACGCAGCTCTGATGCTCATTAATTATTCAGCATTTTAAACATTAAATTACACTTGAACAGAATAGTTACAAAAAATTCACCCCCCTCAGAGTTGTCATTAGTGTAAACTAGATCTATTAAACCCAAAAATGTGTTTTTGAACCAGGCTGTAAACAGGTTTATTTCTGTTGTGAAGATGGCATTTTTAACATGGGAGTCAATGAGGATTTGTTCACTTCTGATGCCAGCCCCTAGTGGACAAGTGTGGAACTGCAATTTTTACTGTTTCTGTGTTGGCTTCAAATTTACTACAGAAGAATTATGGGGCTAGGAGAAAACCAGGTGCTTTAGTTTTTATTATGAATAATATTCAACTCTGACTTGAGTCGGAAGCAGGTAGAATGCCTTCTCCGAGTCAGGGATGAGGTCCTGCCCCAAGTGGAGGAGTTTAAGTATCTCGTGGAGCTTGAGATTGATAGGCGGGTTGGTGCTGCATCTGTAGTGATGCGGGCATTGTACCGGTCTGTCGTGGTGAAGAGAGAGCTGTGTCAGAAGGCGAAGCTTTCGATTAACCGGTCGATCTACGTTCCTACCCTCACCTATGGTCATGAGCTTTGAGTAGTGACGGAAAGAACGAGATCGCGGATACAAGCGGCCGTAATGAGTTTTCTCTGCAGGGTGGCTGGGCTCTCCCTTAGAGATAAGGTGAGAAGCTCGGTCATCTGGGAGGGGCTCGGAGTAGATTCGCTGCTCCTCCACATCGAGAGGAGCCAGTTGAGGTGGCTCGGGCATCTGGTCCGGATGCCTCCTGGACGCCTCCCTGGTGAGGTTTTCTGGGCACGTCCAAACAAGAGGAGGCCTAAAGGTAGACCCAGGACACGTCGAAGGGATCGTGTCTCTCACCTGGCCAGGGAACGCCTTGGGATTCCCCTGGAAGACCTGGCCCAAGTGGCTGGGGAGAGGGAAGTCTGGGCCTCTCAACTTAGGCTACCGCCCCCACGACCCGTCTCCGGATAAGCTGATGAAAATGGATGGATGGATGGATGGATGGATGGGTGGATGGGTGGATGGATGGATGGATGGGTGGATGGATGGATGGATGGATGGATGGATGGATGGATGGATGGGTGGATGGATGGATGGATTCAACTCTGACACCCCCGTTTGCTTTTCACTGGTGTTTTGGTTCTGTGAAGTAAAAGTGACACTGGCCACATCTCAGCCTAAATAAAGCGGAGTCACATACAGAGCCCGAGGAAGGCTATTTAAACGATCGCAGACACAGCGGCTAAGCTAACTCATTTCTGTTTTGGGTTAGAAACAACTGGAAATGTTCCAAACTGTCTGCTTTGACCGATACTTCTGGCCTCAGACTTCAGGTTTGTAAACTACTGTGTGTAAAAACATTCTGTCCAAAAACTTTAAACATTAGTAATTAAAAAAACAGCTGTGACATAATGTCCATAATTTGTCTTTGGTGACATCACGATGTGCATGTGGGCACTGATAGCTCACAGGTACAGTGAGTAATTTTCTCAATTAACAGATGAATGAGTCTACTTTTCATCATCAGTTTCATTAGAAAAATTAATTATTAACCAACTAAAAATAGAGACACGGTTGTGCTGAGATAATTATAACTAAGTAATGGATGTGTAATTGAACCAGATTACTTGTATCACTGTGAAAACTGGCAGTTCTATCTCTCACACTCTGCAGCCACTTTATTAGGCATACCTACAGGCCCAGGTTTGACCCTCTTTTACCTTCAGAACCATCTTTATTAATGTCATGGGTTCAACAAGGTGCTGAAAACATCCATGAGGTTCTGGTCCATCCTGGCATGACAGCATCATCTCCATCCATGATGAGAGGCTTCCATTCCACCACATCCCAAAAGGTTCTGCACTGGACTGAGATCTGGTGATTGTGGAGGCCGTTGGGAGTCCAGTGAACTCATGGTCATGTTCTAGAAACCAGTTAGAGATGACCTGAGCTTTGTGACGGTGCATGATCCTGCTGGAAGCAGCATCAGAAGATGGTTAGGGTCAGGCTGCAGCAGAAATCCAGACTCCTCAGTCCAGGAAGGATTTTTCCAGTCACTTCTGGTCCAGTTCTGGTGATCCTGTGTGAATTGTAGCCTCAGGTTCCTGTTCTTAGCTGAAAGGAGAGACACCTGGTGTGGTCTGCTGCTGATGGAGTCCTTCTGAAGCAGCTTCTAAGGTTCTGCAGACCTTGGTAGGAATCCAAAGTTATTGTTGACTTACTGGTTGTTTTTGACAATCATCTAGAACCAGTCTGACAATTCTCCTGTGACCTCAACAAGACAGTTTCATCCACACAACTGCAGCTCCCGAATGCCTCCTGGATGCCTCCCAGGGAAGGTGTTTCAGGTATGTCTGCCAGCAGGAGGCCCCCTGGGTCGCCCGAGGACACAATTGAAGGATTATATATCTCCATGTTGGCCAGGGTATGCCTGAGGATCTTGCAGGTGGAGCCGGTGGAGGTTACCAGGTTTGGGCCTCGCTGCTGGAACTACATGAGCCTGACTCGAGTGAGCAGAAGAAAACGGACACACAGCTGCAGCTGACTGGGTATTTTCTCTTTGTCGCACCGTTCTCTGTAAACCCTAAAGAAGGTTGTGGGCGAAAATCTGGAACTGACAACCACGTTACATTCAAACTCTCCATTTCTTCTCAATGTTGATGCTCAGATTGATCTTCAGCGAGTCTCTTTCGCCAGGTTTACATCTCCAAAGGCATCGAGTTACTGCTGTGTGATTGGCTGAAAAGCAGCGGAGCAGATACACCCAACAGTGGCTGTTGAGGGTTTATTACAGTAAGTTGCTGCATGCATCACACACACACAGAGGGCTGGAGTGGCAGAGTGCCTCCAGACCATAAGTGATGCCACTGCTCATGCATAAAACAATCCTGAGTGGTGGTATGGATCTGCAGCACGATAACACTGAAAACATTTGGAGATTATTATTATTAACAAAATACCAAATATGAGTATTCACCCATAAAACACTCCGTGTTTATCCCACAAATAAACAAACGAGCCAGGTTACATTACTAAATGGCCACATAAAAGATGATGTCAGAGGATAACCCACAGCGGATTGGTTAACGTTAATATTAAGAGATTGAGACAAACTCAAAGGGAGCAACCACAGGTGTCCCCGCCGACAGCAGGCCGGTCAAAGTTAGCTAAATAAACGCTGGAATGACCCCCAGAGAAGACACGCAGTCTGGGTTCATAGTTAGGACCCTCATACACAAGCTTCACGTGTCAGGAGAAGTCTGTCAATAATTCTGTCGAATAGATTTTCACTTAGACAACCAGAGACCGTCAATCAGCTCTGTCAACCCGCAAACGGAAGCGTGATGACGGCAGGAGAGCACGCGCGGACTTTCTCCGGAGTTCAATTTGACAAAGAGAATAACTTACGCTTCGTGTGGCGGAAACTACAGCATCCTATCCCGGTACCGAAGCGGCTCCGTGCCAGGCTTGGGATCCAGCAGCTCCTCGTTCAACAGCCCGACGGTCAGAGCGACGTGGTGGACGGGAGGCGGTTTGTTTCAGTAGCTCGAGAGCCTGACGTTGATCTGAGCCAATCAGCGTGCAGGAGAACTCTAAGGGGGTGGGTCGATCAAGCGTGGTTGGGAACGTTCTTTGAATGAGGTGACGCAAACAAATATGTCAAGCAATGACGGACGGCGGGGCTTCCGGTGAGCCGTAGTGAAGTGGTAATAAACACAAGATCATTCCGGTTCACATAACCAGCCTCTGATACGCAAATATAACAATTCCAGACGATTTCTGTTTCAGTGCCAGTCTAGTTTTGGAAACTTCATCGCATGTACAAAGTTAAAATGCATCAAAGGACCTTGAAGGCAATTTCCTGTCGTGAATGGCCTCACCTCAGAGAAACAGATTTTGTATCCCAGAGAAGGGGGCGTAATAGGGGGAAAGGTTAGGATGATTCGAAAGGCAAATTTATATTTCTCCATCAGCTCAAGTGCAACTGCACACTTCAGACTTGGGGAGTATTCCAAAGCAATTCCCCGCCAGGACAGCAGAGGGTGTAGCACTTTTCTGGGGGGTATTCTGTCACCGTTGAAGTCACTTCTTTGGTCCATGATGGTGTGTTTACTATTGCGTTTATGTATTTCACAGTAACCTCTAAAACCCCATTTCCTGTAATTTCCTAGCACAAATAAAGAGTTTGCTGTGTACCTTTGTACTCTTTCAGTCACCAGGCACCACTTGTGGGAGGGGCCAAATGTGTCAGGTGCAATCGCGCACGCTCGGTCCGGCAGCGCTCCTCCGGGAGAGCGGGCGTGGGGGTGGGGTGGTTGCACACATTCCCCTGCTGTTTCTCACCAGTATCAGCTGATGGAGGGCTCTAGTTTCGTTGCGCTGTTCGTGTCAGCGGACATGGTAGGGTCGGGGGGTGAGGGGGTGGGGGCTGGGCATGACGCTTAGCCTGGCGGGTGGCCAAGCAAAGCCTGGCGAGCCGCCAGGCTTATAAAGCGCTGGCGGGAACCCTGCTGAGCCTATTCAGGGGTTCTGGAGAGGAGGGTCAGATGAATTGTCGAAGCTCAGATTCAGGAGGAGCAATGTGATTTTCGTCCTGGCCGTGGAACACTGGACCAGCTCTATAGCCTTAGGAGGGTCCTGGAGGGTGCGTGTGAGTTCGCCCAACCAATCTACATGCGTTTTGTGGATTTGGAGAAGGGGTTCAACCACGTCCCTTGGAAGACCCTTTGGGGGGGAAATTTGGGAGTATGGGGTACCAAGCCCTATGATACGAGCTGTTAGGTCCCGATATGACAGCTGCCTGAGCTTGGTCCGCATTGCCGACAGTAAGTCAGACTCGCTTCCAGTAAGAGCTGGACTCCACCAAGGCCGCCCTTTGTCACCTATTCTGTTCAGAACTTTTATGGACAAGATGTCTGGACGCTGCCAAGGTTTTGAGGGGATTCGTTTTTGTGGCCCGAGGATCGGGTCTCTGCTTTTTGCAGATCTCCAGCTCTCACTGGAGCAGTTCACAGCAGCTAGGATGAGAATCATTTCCTCTAAATCCGAGACCATGTCTTAAGTCGGAAAAGGGTAGCATGCCTTCTCCTGCCCCATGTGGAGGAGTTTAAGTATCTCAGGGTCTTGTTCACTAGTGAGGGAAAAATGGAGCGTAAAGCTCTCCATTTACCGGTCAATCTATGCTCACCTATGGTCACGAGCTTTGAGTAGTCACTGAAAGAAAGAGATCTCGGATATAAGAGGCCAAAATGAGTTTTCTCAGCAGGTTGGCCTCCCGGCTCAGGCTACTGCCCCCACAACCCAACCTGATAAATGGATGGATGTGTGTAATGAATTAATCTAATATACAAGTTTCACGTTTTGAATAGAATTACTGAAATAAATCAACTTTGTCATGACATTCTAATTTAATGACCAACACCTGCATTTTCATCTCTTGGCGGCTAATGCAGAAGACTCACATTTAGGTTGCATGTTAAACTCAGAGTGACTGATCGTATTTCAAAAAGAACAAGAAAAGACGATTTCTTGGAAGAACTTGGCCTTTAAATCTGTGCAACGATTGTCTAGAGCAGTGGCTCCATAATGCTTCAGCTGCTGATCCACAAAACATAAAAGAAGACTTTTTACATCCACCACTGCTGATGAAGTATAAAACACTGCATCTAAACTTAATAAAGACATGAAAACAACACAAGCCTGCATCTATTTAAGTATCTCTTGTACTTAATTAATTTAAGTTTGAGTCAATAGATGAAAATACATAGTATGACTCAAACTTTTAAAGAAGAATTTAGAATTGAAGATATGTCTCTTCGTAGTTCACTTCATCAAATTGCTCTCGGTCCGGAGACCTAGGTTATAGAAAAATTTCCGTGGACCCTCTGGTTTCAAAAAGCAGCTTTCCCTGCCTAAGGCCTAAAGGATGGGCCAGGTTGTGTAATCGCACCCAGAAAGGACGATTAGGTGGGCGGACACGGGTTAGTGTTTATGTTTCTGCTCCTGTTTTGACTGGAAAGCCCTGCCCCTGAGCTGTCCTTGTGGCTCAGAGAACCACCTTCCTGCTGTAGATTTGTTTATCCAACAAAACAAATTCCCTTTTTTGCATGGATAAGAATCTGACTTCCTGCCTGGGCTTACTTCCATGGCAACAGAAAGAACAATAAATAAATAAATAAATAAATAAATAAATAAATAAATAAATAAATAAATAAATAAATAAATAAATAAATAAATAAACAGAAAACTTGAAGGAAGGTGGAGTGGGTAAAGTAATTTGGTAAAAATAAATAAATAAATAAATAAATAAATAAATAAAAGGAGCACCAGCTAGGCGTGTCTGAAAATGTAGAAGTTTGAAGTGCCAGCAGCGTTTAAAGAAATTGTGTCAAGCTGCTTTCTGATGACGCAGTATTCTGAATAAGGCAAACACAAATTTCATTTTCTCTGGGTTCCTATCACGTGCATTTGTACTGTTAAATATACGTGCACTCATCTAAGGAGTGCACGTATAATAGCAACAAGGGACTACACCCTGGTCTCACTGACAACAGAGACTGATACTGTCTGCACTCACACAGATTTGCAAGAGATTGTCAGAAATTGACTTTCAAATGAGGTCCAATCAGAGTTACTCTAAATAAGACGCCAGCAGTGTCTCCAACAAGATAAAAGCAGGAAAATGAATGTGTTCATGTCTACTGCCATCCTTTTGCAGAGAACAAGCAGCATCTGAGCCGGTGGTGTGTTACTGTGCCCTCTACAGGTCTGCTGTGGTTACTGCACCCTTCCTTCCATCCATCCATCCATTGTCTGAACCCGCTTTGTCCACGTGGGGTCGCGGGTGTGTGTGTGTGTGTGTGTGTGTGTGTGTGTGTGTGTGTGTGTGTGTGTGTGTGTGTGTGTGTGTGTGTGTGTGTGTGTGTGTAGGGAGGGGGGGGGGGGGGGGGGGGGGGTTGGTGCCTATCTCCAGCGCCATCCCTCCCATCATTCCTTCAGAATAAAGCTTCTCATTCACTTGACTGCAACCAGAGCAGCAGCGTGTGATTTAATCCCATGGGTCAGCAAGGCAACACCCTTCAGGTACAGAACGTGTGTGTTCTGGATCGGTTCTGATTCACTGCTTGCTGCTGAGAGGCTACCAGTTGCTTCACTCTGCTGCAACTTATTCTTTTATCAAAAGTAGAAAATAAATCCTGACGTTTGGTTCATCTGATACAAATCAGATTTATAATATAAAACAAGTTAGTAAACTAATAAAGCTGTGCGATGATAATAATAGTGTTTTTGTGTCCTGTCAACAGAGGGCGATGTTGCTCCTGGTGCTTGCTGTGTAGAAACCCAGACAGTTGTTGCTCAGATATCTCCAGCCCAATCACCGAGTGACGACTGTGTTTTAATGACTCATGAAGGCCACATTTTTCTGCACATTGGATTGTGACTGCGATGCAGAGCTCGACCGAGAGAGTCTAACCCACAGATTGCGTCCATATGGGTGCCTGCTTTCATCCCTTCTCCCTCTGTTGCTGTTTTCAGGGTGTTTGGGTTCCTGAGTACAACTCAAAGCTGTGTCCTGTGTTGGCCTCATTAACTGTTTGAGGCTGATTGTTGAGCTCAGATAGTTTTTATCAGAGTTGTTAGTTCAAAGCGTAACACACATTATTCCTCCATCTCCCCTTCAACGAGGCCGTAGCATGCGCTGTAACTTTTTCCAGATGTTGAGTTACCTCCCTTCCCCCTCCTCTGTTCTCCCAGAGTTGACTGAAGCCATAAAGGTTTGCCAGCCCCTCTTTTCCTTTCCATCCCATGGCTCGTTCAGTAGCAAATCATGACCCCAGGAGGTCATGCCTGCAGAAGCCGGAGCTCTCCTAGAACAGTGATGTGGAGTTGGTGTCCCCTGCAGCTTTTTCTGATGCACAGCTTTGCTTTGGTGCTGATGGTGATGCTTTAATAGTTGTTAGGTAGAGTGCAGCAGAAGCACCGTCCTCATGCCCTTTACTGTGCTCCTCCAGTCTGTGATGGTAACCAGCTGGGAAAGCTGAACTGGGAAGCACTGGGAATGCAGATGGATGCAGGCATGGGGCCCAGGTGTTCCTCACACTCTTTGTCTTTTATTCACAATCGTGCACAAACAAGAATGCACCCTCGTCATCACCATAGGCTCTATTCAAAGGGAAGCCTCTTTCACCACGTCTCTCTAATCACAGCTCATATGCCTCCTCTCTCTCTCTCTCTCTCTCTCACACACACACACACCCACACACACATGCACACGCACCCCCCACACACACACCTACACACACACCCACACACACATGCACACGCACCCCCCACACACACACCTACACACACACCCACACACACATGCACACACACACACACACATGCACACGCACCCCCCACACACACACCTACACACACACACACCCACACACACATGCACACACACACACACATGCACACGCACCCCCCCACACACACACACATACACACACACACACACCTACACACACACACACACACACACACTGTTAATGCATCTAAGCATGGAATGATGATCCCGCGCTCTCGCCGAGACGCTTAATGACCGAAGCAGCTGTTGCTCATGTAAACCTTTCCTCACACAATCACACACACACACACACACACACACACACACACACACACACACACACACACACACACACACACACACACACACACACACACACACACACACACACACACACACACACACACACACACACACTGCAGATGTTTTGATGGAAACAGACTTCAGATAACACAGATGAGCCAGTGAGAGCTGGGCTGGTTTAAGAATGGGACGTCTTCAGACAACACCAGACAAGAACCGACAAACCGACTGTTTGGAAGACGGAATGAAAGCATTCATGGGTCTGACCCACACACTCAGTGCTGCTTTGTCTTCACAAATGTGGCTTCACGAAAGAGTCTTTCTGATCTGGGGTCAGGGCTGTTATTCACCTAAGAGTTTGATCAGCTGTAGAAAGCACCGGTGTACAGTTTAATAGTGCTGGTACAGGTGCTGCTCAGAGTGGACATAGCCTCCTGCTACAAGGACGTAGCCTCTGCCGGGTGCACAATAGTCTTAATTTTGGCCCTAATACCACACCATAGAATGAGTGGGCCTTTATTTCCCTGCAGGCAGACATCACCCAACTGAACTCTGGACCTCTGGAGAGGTTTTCTCCCTGAGCCTCTAGACTTCCTCACTTTGAGAGTCCCATGTGCAATAGTCCAGTGGGTTGCAGTCTGTGGTGGCCACGGATCCTATTTATGCAAACTTGCCTCTAAGTGCTGTGTTCTACAGCTTGTACAAGACGTTCTGACATCCTGTTGGAATATGAAGTTGTTTCATGGAAATCTGCCAGTGATGGATTTATTTTCCCATCAGTGCTTAAAACCAGAAGGACTGAAGAGACATGTCTCTCTATGAGGACCATGAGACACCACGGTGAGCTCTGTTCCTGTGTTTTTATCAGGCTGGAACCCTTTTACCTTTAAATCCTCGTCCGTCTTCCCTTCTTTGTTTCAGTCTAGTCAACCTTTCACCTCCCCCACACACACTTCAGTGAAGAACATGTGGAGGCATTCCTGTTGTCTGAACATGTCAGTGCTGATGTGCTATTCCTTTCAAACCTGAGACAGACCAGAAGGCTGTCATAAAACACACGAGCCAGTCCGCACGGGTGTGTGTTTCTCGAGGAAGAGCCGAGCAGACGGACTCAGCGTACCCCCGAGATATCGTCAGACAGGAAGTGACCTCCCAGAGAAAGGGGCTTCCCCTTGGGTTGTATTTCTCTCTGCCTCCCACCGACGCTCCCCGCTCTGCTACCAAGATATGTTCCAGCAGATATGCGTGAGAACGGTCGCCTTTGTCTCGCTGTTATAGAAAACTCGTGAGCGTGTTCTCAGATGTTCCTGCTCTCCCCACCTATTCCACCTTCCTCAGGATCCACTGATTTCCCTCTTTCCTGTTCACTCTCTCTCTTTCTTAACATTTTTTAATCACAATTGTCTATTGTTTTGCTCATTTAAAATATATTTTTAAACATTTTCTAAATTCTTTTTTATATTTTTACATTTTTTTTGTTTTTGTGAAGCGCCTCGTGATTTTTATCTTGAGAGGCTCTGTAGAAATGATAATTTCTTCTTCTTTATTGCAGGAGGATGTTTTTTTAGCCACGCTCCAGCTGGTGAACATCAGTCACAACACTGATGTGCTAGAAATATAAATTACTTAAAATAATTTGACAAAAGTGATGCCAGCCATTGGATTTAATGTACAAGGTAGGAAATATATTTAAAAAACTGTTCAGTTTAACTCTGGAGTTGCAGTTTTGATTCATGCTGAATAAAAATATTCATATTAAGGCTGAAATGGTTAAATATTGACTTATGCAGTCCTGATGAAAAGGCTAAGACTACCAGAAAAATGGTTAAAATTCCTGTTCTGCGTGGTTTCATCTTAACAAGGTTCCAAGTAGAACTTCATCATGCAACAACAGGAGAAAACATTTTACCAGCACTGAGCTGGAGGGTCCAGTTATCTGGCTGCCAAGACAACTGGATGATCCTGAACCCAGCTCAAGGCTGATCTTGCACCACCTTACGCAACACCAAACAGGACATTGAAAGATGAAAGAGAGTTTGTAAATGTGACCTTGATGGCGCTGATCAGTGACAAGTAGTCGTGATATGCTGACATCTGTGCAAAGTCCTGAAAGCTAAATTTGTATGGAGACCAAAGAGCTGAGAGGACCGGGACATCGTATCTCTCAATCAGTGAGATCACGGATACAAGTTTTCTCTGCAGGGAGACCGGACTCTCCCTTAGAGATCGGGTGAGAAGCTCGGTCAACTGGCAGGGGCTCAGAGTAGACCCGATGCTCCTCCACGTGAGAGGAGCCAGTTGAGGTGGTCTTGGCATCTAGTTAGGATGCCTCCTGGACGCTTCCCTGGTGAGATTTTCTAAGCACATCCAACCAGGAAGAAACCTAAAGGAAGACCCAGGACACGCTGGTGGGACGATGTCTCTCGGCTGACCGGGGAACACCTTGGGGTTCCCCCGGAGGAGCTGGCCCAGGCTGGAGAGAGGGAAGTCTGGGTCTCTGCCTAGGCCGCTGCACCTGCAACCCGGATCCTGATAAGTGGACGATAATGGATGGATGTACTAAACAAATATCCTTATATTTAAAACACACTCTACTGGATAAAGTCAGCACTTGTACAAGGATTTATGGGTATTGTAGGTTTTTCTCATCTTTCATTTCTGGAAACAATCCATTTACTTTTTTCAAAAAATTCTCAGCATTTCCTTATCAACACATTTATAAAGCAGCTAACATTTTTACTTTTACCATCTATTACTGATTGTTTCAGCAGGTGTCAGGTGCATTTATACTGAGTGTGTCTGGCTCGATGGCTCCCTCTCCTTCAAGCCCCATAATGATTATAACAGGAAGAAACTCAAACTCAGGCTGGGTTTCTTTTTTCAAAATAAACTGTGTTTTTCTTAAAAATAAACGACTAGTTATAACATTTGTAACTAGTCGCATTGTTGCAACAGTTCTGTCTATTCTGGATCATGGAGAACTTTTGTATATGAATGCCTCAGCTCAGTGTCTTGGTAAGAGTGATGTAGTTTACCATGCCTCGCTGAGGTTTATTACTAACTGTAGACCACTGACCCATCTTTGTGAATTGTATTATCCAGTGGGATGGCCTTCTCTGCCCACCAGGAGGTTGGGACATTGGTACACCTTCATTTATAAGGCCACTGGATTACTACCCGACTATATCTGTAAATTAATCTCACAGAAAAGAAAAAGAAAGAAAGAAAGAAAGACAACAATATTTTCTATAGCGCCTCTCAAGATAAAAATCACGAGGCACTTCACAAAAAATAAAATAATCATAACAATAATTTAAGGATAGAAAAGATGTCAAAAATTATTCAAAACATGTTTAAAATGAATAAGGAGAGCGTGGTGATGAAGGTCACACAAAAGCCAGCCTGAACAGGTGAGACTTCAGCTGCTTTTTAAAGGAGACCACTGAGTCCACTGATCTCAGGCTCAGGGGGAGAGAGTTCTAGAGTCTGGGGGCCACAGCAGCAGATGATCTGTCACCTTTAGTCTTTAGCCTGGTGCGCTGCACAACCAATAGGCTTTGATCACTGGACCTCAGGGACCTGCTGGAGGTGTAGGGACTGAGAAGATCACCAATGTATGATGGTGCTTGTCATACGTCGGTGATAAGTGTAACGTCTTACAGTCTGCATGCAAATGATCAGTTGTTACTTTGTGTTCCGTTTGCTCGCACCAAACTGGGCAAAAGGGCTTTTGTTCACTCTGCTCCTTCTGCATGGAGCAGGCTGCAGGAAAACTGGAAATTAACTGAGTTTACCTCCTTGACTACATTTAAAACCAGACTGAGAGCCCTTGAGATGGGTTCCCTGTGTTGTAACTGCCTTCTATAATTTTGTACATAACATGTCTGTGTAACTGAGAAATGTTGTAACTGTAACTTTTGCTGCCTCTTGGCCAGGACTTACTTGAAAATGGGGTTTTTATATCAATAGGAGCTTCCTGGTTAAATAAAGAATAAATAACAACGACCTGAACAGCACCTTTCTGATTATGAGGACTCCAAAGCACTTTGCACTACAGTGATTCATTCTTCCATTCACACGCTGATGGTGATGAGCTACATCATAGCCACAGCTGTCGTATTCACATTTTTACTGAAAGCTCTTAATAGAAAACATATTGCAAATATTCTCTTCCTCATTCCTCAAAAAAACTCCACAACAACCAGGAATCACGCCGGTCAGCTTATGAGGGAGGTTTCGCTCATCCAGGGTCTTTCCTGGTCGAGTCAAATAGTTTAATGTTCCTTTTAAAGGTGACAGTAGAGATCTCATGCAGGGTCTGATCTTTGCCAACATGGTTTCTAACAGGAGTTTTTCCAAATAAACTCCTGTTTCAAATAAAAGTAGCTGAAACGGATCTGCGTCTTCTTCAGACGTCAGGCTCTGCCACAACGAGCTAAACACTGATTCTTCCTTCCTTTGTCCTAAGTGATCTACCTCATGTTTGCAGTAAGAATGCGCAGATGTTTTACCCAAAGCTCCCCGTAGCTACAGGTCTGACAAACATTCCTCTGTCTGTGAAATTATAATTCACATGCATGCCCAAGTAACCCAGAATTAAGATCTGGCAACCTCTCACTCAGTCTGACGGGAATTCTTCATTTGCAAATGTGAAGCGTGTGTGCTCCGTGTAGTCCCTGCAGCAACGCGACACATTAATGAGGGAGTAGAAATTAGATTCAGGCTTCGGAGGGATGAGTCATGCAGAGGTGGGGGGGCTTTGCTCAGCAGATCACAACATTTTCAGGTTTTTAGGGAGTGTCGGTTATAAAGTGATACATGCAAGTGGAGGCACATAAAGAATTTAGAGTTTCTTTTTCTATGTATTTATTTTGAAATTTGCACTGTTTGAATGACTGGTCATTCAAATTGACTGAATGGTCAAAAAGGTTGACAAAATAAATATTCAGATTCAAATCCAATATTCAAAGTTGAATCAGAATGCCAATGGTTTTGATTACAGTTAGACTTTCAACCAACAGAGCTGTAAAACAAGAGGATCCTAAATCCTAAAAGCAGAGACCTCTACCATGAACCAGGTCATTATAAAACAGGGGTGTCAAATATGCGGCCCGCGGGCCGGATCCGGCCCACAAACGGGTTGCATCCGGCCCGCGAGATGGTTGTGTAAACTTTATTTTCATACTTTACAATGTAGAGTAAAAATAAACGTATCATTGTGAGCAAATTTTCTCTGTAATGAGTATAAATAAGACAAAGCTGCGCTCAAGGCTCACACAAGAACTTGAATCACATCCTGAAGTTGGCCGCCACTCAGGGTGTGACTTCTGATATTGATGTGCTGGTGAAAGCTAAAAGATGTAAAGTAAAATGAGTCAAATATACTTTAAGTGCTGCATGAAACTGATCTAGCCATGTGATCTGTAAGCTCTTTGAATCACTAAGGAATGTTTTTTTTTATTTTTTCAAATTTTCAAGTACACTTCAGGTGTTGTACTTGTACTATTTTGGATACACTGTCCTCAGGCTCCAGATTTGTTTTATATTGATTGTACTAAAACAAAGAAAACAATCTGAAGTTGTTTTTGATTTACCGGTCCGGCCCACTTGGGACTAGATTTCCCTCAATTGGACCATTCCCTTCTGTACCTGGTTGGCCCAGGCCGGGCAGCCCCAGCCGGCCCAAGTGATTCCTCCCTTTCCTCACGTCCCTGCTCTGGAATGCGGACGTGACTGAGCATGCGGGCGGTCCCCAGAAATTGGCGGGAGAAATTGGCGCTAAGATGTCGGTGATGTCATGTATCAGCGACCATTTGAGCCGCCCTGTGTTGATACGTGTGTAGTGTTGTAAACAATGGAGAACTTCGTGGTGTTATTTTTCATGGTTCTGCGCTTGTGGCTAGTTTTGGGGCCCAGACTCCGCGCTAGACAGGCCGAAAGGCGTCGGCTTCGCCAGCTGAAGAGGGATGGGAGGAGGATTAAATCTGCAAAGCGCCGCCAAGTCATACTGGAAGCCATTCTGAAGCAGAACAACACATTGCTGCTATTACGACAGCGCAGACAACGCATCCTGGTAATTGCTAAAATTCTAATTCTGACGTGCGTGTTTAATACACTTCAAGTTAATAAAATACGTTTCATTTGTTTTAGATGGCTATTTTGGAAGGCTCCATCCGCAGACGCGCATTCTGGTCACTCAGCCGATCCTCTGACTGGTGGGATAATTACGTGCCTCGTTACACGGAAGCGCAGTGGTTGAAGCGCTTCAGAATGTCTGAGGATACATTCATTTTCTTGTGCAACAAACTGCGGCCAGCATTGCAGCGAAAATACTTTCTTCCTTGTGTGCGTGCCTCTGAGGACGATTGCAGCTATTGCTTTACGGAAATTTTCTACAGGTTTAGATTACAGACCCATCAGTGTTTTGTTTGGTGTTGGCATCTCAACTGTTGCCAAGTGTGTCAAGGACGTCTGTGCTGCTGCAGAAGCATTGCTGTGGCCAGGACTGATTCATTTACCCGATGAGGGTAAATTTCAGGAGATAGCGTCTTATTTTGAGAGCAGGTGGGGGTTGCCAAAGTGTGTGGGTGCTATTGATGGCTCACACATCCCCATCATAGCACCCAGAAACTTTCACACAGACTATTTCAACCGGAAAGGGTGGCACTCACTCATCTTGCAAGCTGTGGTTGATGGAAAGGGGCTGTTTTGGAACGTTATTGCAGGGCTTCCAGGGAGCATGCACGACGCAAGGGTACTGAGACTTTCCTCCATCTGGGATTTGGCAAGCCGTGGAAATCTCTTCCCTGACCATTCCATCCAAATTGCTGACATTGACTTTGGATACTGCATCCTGGGTGACTCTGCTTACCCGCTGCAAGACTGGCTTCTGAAACCATTCACAGCCACTGGGCAACTGACAGAGCAGCAACTTCTTTTTAACAAGAAGTTCAGCCGGGCACGTGTGGTGGCTGAAAATGCCTTTGGTAGGCTGAAGGGAAGGTGGCGTTGCCTACTTAAATGCAATGAGTATGATGTCAGTCTGGTGTGTTCCATGATTCTGACCTGCTGTGTCCTGCATAATCTGTGAGAGCCATGGGGAGAATTATGACAATGTGTGGACAACTGAAACAGAATACCCTGAACCTGTGGCTGCACCACCACCGCCGCCACAAAACACAGGAGAAGTGGGAGGGAAAGCAAAGCGTGATGCTCTGATGATGCACCTTGTGGGGCAGTAGTGATTGAATTACATCCGACTGAATGTTTTGCTCAAATAGTTTTATCCACTCGGCAAATGTTTGACCTTTGAACTTCTTTTATGCACCACCACCTAAAAACTGTAAGCATGAGCAAATATATTTCATGAGTTTGTATTAAGTCAAGTGTGGACTGTACACATTTGAGCTTCTGATACTTCTAAACACGCCTGCTGACAAAAATAAAAGAACTGCCATTTTTTTTAAATTCAAATTAATTATATGGACATCATGTCCAGATTAATGCAGACCAGCTAGATAAAGCTGACTTAAGCAATTGTTATATGCACATCCAAGGCTTAGCCATATGTCTCAAGTCTGGTTATTAAGGCAAGTTGAGATAAATATTTGGACTCTTGTTTACATTGATGCCTGACTGACAAAAAGTTCTTATTAGCCAAGTGTGGAGTGCACATTTGAGCTTCTGATCCTTCTCAAAACTCCAGCTGACATATAACCTGATCTTGTCTACATTGACACCTACCTGGTATTTATTCCTATGTAAATCTCAAAGTTGAATAAAGTAAATATCCAAGGCTGGTGTATGCTATTTTAGCACAAACATTTTCATATTGAAACTATAGTTGGACCCTTCCACTTCACATTCTGTGAAATGGACACCGTGATGGATTACACGTTGCATTGTCAAACACTTTATTGCAATTCTGTTTAAAAACAACAACATATTCAGGTAATTTATTTAGTTGATTTTTCGACCGCAGACACCAAATTACGCAGCACATCCAAGAAAGCGTGGTTGAATTCCCGCTGTGCTATCCTCTCCTCTCGTCTCTCCTCCCTCTCCTCTCGTCTCTCCTCCCTCTGCAGGCGTCTGTCTTCCGCCTCTGACTCCATGCGCTGCTCCATTAAACAGTTCATCTTCCTCGCAGCCTCCAGGAGCCCCGCGTCACTCTCCACTAGTGATGGGAATTCCGGCTCTTTTTAGAGAGCCGGTTCTTTTGGCTCATTTCACCAAAAAGAGCCGGCTCTTTCGGCTCCCAAGTGGCTCCTCAGATTTTGTTTTGCGTAGAGACCATTTATAACCAAAATAATGCAAAACTATATGTAAAATGATTTACTAATGTAAAAAAATGCTATATATCAAATATTTATCAAATCTCCACTTTACGACTGCTGGCGCTCATTTTCTCACCGTCTTCGTCACACTCTCCTCTCTCTCTCGCCTTTTCCCTCCTCCTCATTCCTTCTCGTCTCCCTACGCCCGCATGTGTGTCTGAGTCTGATCCTCCCTCTTCCCCGCCCCTACTGCTCTGTGTGTGGACAGTCTGGACACGCAGTTACACATGCTGACCAATCGCCTGTGGCTTTCACCAAAGCAAAAGGGGAGGGGGGAGGGGAGGGGACGGCTCCCAATGACGAGCCGGCTCCCGTCGTTCACTTCAAAGAGCCGGCTCTTAGAGCCGGTTCGTTCGCGACCGACACATCACTACTCTCCACCAGCGTCTCCAACAACGATGACACGATGCTGCTCCCCCGCCTCCTTTTTCCTGAATAAACACCAAAACGATGTATATGTAATTACACGTGCTTGCCATATTTTGATGTCGTTGTTGCAATTGAACTCACCGTAGCTTGGTCTGCTGTCCCCCGATGACGCTGAGACGCTTGGGCTGCAGCTGCGGACGCAGTCGCCAGATGAGGGCCCAGCGTTCATGCCCCCGGTGTCGGGCACGTCCTGGCTCTCATCGGCGCACAGTTCCAGAGTTATATCTTTTATAAAGAGAAAACAATAAATAACTTAATATGCACAAACACAAATACTAACCGAAGACGTTAATGGGCAAGCTAGGCTAGTAGGCATACCACAACTAGCCTGGAGTTAGCCTAGCCTTTTGTTCGCATATCAGAGCTACCCAAAGCTAGCACAGCATTTTGTCCGCACTACAGTACAGTGTAGCACAAACGGGAGGTCATATCAGGGGCGTCGGACTGGGGGGGGAAAGGGTACCGTTTACCCAGGGCCCACTGCAGGGAGGGGCCCTGAGACAGCTTTGAATAAAAATGTTTTATTGTTGTTGTTTTTTCCCCCAACTTACTTAATGTCTTAATAAACTTCCCTTTACCTGGATAAAGAGGTTAAGAAACAAAATTTCGCCTTAAAAATAATAACTGAATAACCTCTGAGGCATCTATCACCCCTTAAAAATGTGCAAAGTGGTTTAGTCCACACCAGCGGCCAGGGGCTGCACGGCCGCATGTACAGCTATGAGACATCGCAGATGCCGACAGCCAGAGCTGGAGGCAGGAGAGTCAGTCATGTCTTTTCCCAAGAAAGGGAAATCTGGCTTCCAGAAAAGAAAAGAAAAGAAAAGAAGGAGAAAAAGTTAACTGAACAGAAGCAAGTAGAAGGACGGTGAGCAGCAGCAGAACACAGTTAGCTAGCTCTCAGAAGCTGCATTCATGTTAGGTGTTCAGTGTTAAACGCCTTTAGTTTCACCATCAAGATCAAATATGAATTAATTAGTGTTATCAGTGAAAACACTAATTAATATATATATATTAATCAGAATTATTATCGCGGGCGACCTCGCAGTAAAAACAGGTTCACTCTGTGTGGATATTTCAGCTCCTTCCCAGTCATGGACCAGGACAAACTTGGTATCGATGGATTCGTGGTAATCTCAGGAACGTGAAGCTGCCACTGTTTTTCGTATAGCATGATGACACGGGTGTTAGAGGATTGTTATTGACTTGGTTAGATATTTTAAGCCTATTTTAAATTTCTTTATATTTGATCTTGAAAATGGACAATCTTATAATTTGGCTGATAATGCAGGGATTATAAAATTTAGAGTACATTACATTCACAGAGAGAACCTGGTTTATTTCATGTCATATGTATTTAATATATCAACATATATCAGTATTAGCAAAGCTTAACATCATGCACCATGACTGAAGAGCAGATGAAGATATCATGCCAGGCACTGATGAGAAAACATTACAAGGATCTCACAGCTGAATTTGAGAATGAGATGCTACACCTGAGAACAATATATGGTGCCACATTTCCACACATTCGGTCTCCTCTTGAGCTGCTTAATGCCATCTACAGGATGCAATTACAGAGCATTTCTGGAGAAGTTTGTATTAAACTGAGGATATTTTGCACACTACCTGTGACTGTTGCTGGGGGTGAATGGGCTTTTAGCAAACTGAAACTGGTGAAAAATTATTTGAGATCAACAATGTCCCAGGATAGACTGAACAGCCTAGCTCTTCTTTCTATTGAAAGCCAATTAGCCAAAGGATTGGACTTTAAAGATCTCATAAGTGATTTTGCTAACATGAAGACCCATCAGTGGGCATTTACTGGAAAATAAATTCCAGGATTTTTGTTTGAACACATTGTTGGCAAATAAAAATAATTATATGTGAAGTCTGGGCATTTCACTTTTATTATGCTGGCATTTGTATTTGCTCAATATAGAGGTTAAACTAAGATCATATTTATTATCTTGTCTTATACCATGACAAGAAATGTGTAAGAGAGATATTAAACAATTGAGCATGGGGGCCCACCTAGAAGACTTGTACCTAGGGCCCAGAATTTGGTGCTACGCCCCTGGGTCATATTATTAATTATTATGATAAGTGCTCACTCACCGTTGTCCTGAGGGCCAGTGTAAGCTGGAGTGGCTGTGTCCACGACACTCCCCCGGCCATTACTCACAGGCCTCTCACCATAAATGGCATCCATGTCGGCAAACCATTTCCAGTGCTGCTGGTCTGCCCCACTGCTGCTGTTGTGGTCCTTGACTGACCTGTATTCAGCTTTTAAGTTTTTTATTTTTTCATGGCACTGCTTGGAGGTGCGTTCGTAGCCGTGGGCGGACATTGTTTGTGCAAGCCCCTGAAAAATCTTTTCATTTCGCACAGAACTGTCCAGTTCGCGCTGGATTCTGTCGTCGGCGAGCAACAAGAGGAAAATTTTAACCTCGTCATTGCTCCAGGCGTTCGAAGATGAGGTCTGCGAGCAGGGAGAAGGCATGTCGATGCTGGAGAACACAAGCAAAAAATGGATGCGGAAGATTGAGTTTGGCGCGATTGTGTGACATCACTACACATACTAAATGTAAACACCGCAAGGCCAATCAGAAGATTTGATTTGGGGGGGGGGGGTTAACACGTCACTTGACCAATCGGTGGAGAGTGGGCGTGTTGGGCCTGAAGCAGACCCCCTCGAGAAGAGGGCTGAGAATGAGCCTTGGTTGGTTGGCCCAGAAAAATACCAGGCCACCCAGATATGTAAACAACCTACACTACCGGCCGGGCCGACCCGGTACAGATGGGAATGGCCCAAATGTGGCCCCTGAGCTAAAATGAGTTTGACACCCCTGCTTTAAAAGTATTGAAACATGCCATTTTAATGTTTCTGTAATGGAACACTTGCCATGTGATTAATGATGATTACATATTTTAAGAATATTGTTATTTCTCTTTAGACACATTTAATTCAGTTCAATTCAATTTCAATTCAAGTTTATTTATAAAGCACCAAATCCCGACAAGAGTCATCTCAAGGCACTTCACACAGTAAACGTTCCAATACACAGGTCAGTTCATTAAGCCAACCAGAATAAAGTTTCCTGTATAAGGAACCCAGCAGGTTGCATCAAGTCACTGACTAGTGTCAGAGTCTTTACAGCAATCCTCTAAGCAAGCATGCAGTGACAGTGGAGAGGAAAACTTCCTTTTTTAACAGAAAGAAACCTCCAGAGGATCCTGGCTCAGTATAAGCAGCCATCCACCACGACTCACTGGGGACACACAACATATATACCAAGTAATGTTTCTATGGTTACATTGTGATTTCTTAGTAAATATTCTATTTAGTGAGAGATAAACTTTATTGTATTTATCCTAGTGAATCTATAATTAAACAGATAAACGTAGTAGCACATTGAACGTCTAAGAAAGTAAAATGTTATTATCAGGAGAGGGAGAAAGTTTAAGTGATTAGCAGCAGCGTGCTGGCCCCCTCCATAAGGCCACCACAGCTCATGCAGAACACCATTGTAGCTTCTTCTGGAGAGAAAAACACCTAGAGAAAAAGAGAAAAAATAAAGTTAACAGCTAAGCAGTTAAAGAGCACATTCTAGAAGAAATCAGTCAAGTGTGGAAAGTGGTCAGTGTATCCTCCAGCAGTCTAAGCCTATAGCAGCATAACTACAGAGATAACTCTGGATAACCTAGCCTTTTAGATGGAGGCATGTTGGAGACAGGGCAAGAGAGAGTCGTCTTTACCGACTGTACACTCCACCTCCCTCTACTCCCCACTTGTCCAGATCTAAGCTAACATCAGATTTTAACCATAGGCCCTATCAAAATAAAATGTTTTAAGACTAATCTTAAAAGTAGACAGTAGATAAAACTTTAGATAAAAATGGAAGGTTAGATATTGGTCTATAATTTATTGGGTCATCTGGATCCAGAGAAGGCTTTTTAAGTAAAGGTTTGATTACAGCAACCTTAAAATCCTGTGGTACGTATCCATTTACTAGGATATATTGATTATATCTAGGATGGGGGCAGTAACCAAAGGAAATGCATCTTTAAATAATTTGGTTGGGATTGGATCTAAAATACAAGTTGAAGGTTTAGATGAAGCTAACATTTTTGATAACTCTGAAAGCTCAACTGGATCAAAACGGATCAAACACAGATGAGGTTCTACAGTTACCTCTGATGCTGCCTCACTTACTGAGGAAGAAGAAATCGCATTAGGGAGGATGCTAAAGATTTTGTTTCTAATAGAATTAATTTTACTTGTAAAAAATCCCATGAAGTCATTGCTGCTGAGGGCTAAGGGAATAGATGGTTCAGCGCTATGATTCTGTGTAAGTTTGGCAACTGTTGTACTGAAAAGAAATTTTGGATTATTCGTATTCTTCTCAAGTAGCGATGAAAAATAAGCAGTTCTAACTTGTCAAAACTTAGTTTAAACACAAGACTATTTTTCCAGGATAAGTAGGACTCCTCCTGGTATGTAGAGCGCCATGTTCTCTCCAATTATTCTGAGACAATAATGGAGACAAAACGTTTCACACCTTATTTTTCTGACTGGACTAAAATTTTGAGTTTATATCTATCTATCTATCTATCTATCTATCTATCTATCTATCTATCTATCTATCTATCTATCTATCTATCTATCTATCTATCTATCTATCTATCTATCTATCTATCTATGTGTGTGTGTGTGTGTGTGTGTGTGTGTGTGTGTGTGTGTGTGTGTGTGTGTGTGTGTGTAGGTAACATTTAGATTTGAGTCTGAATGTTACACTCAATTTCAGTTAGAGTCTAAATGTATTTAGATTTAATTCTGAACATTTAATCGGTGCCCAGATCAGGAACTCCGTTTGGTTGTTTCACATAAATCAGGGAATCTTCGGGATTCCGTGAAAAAGACTTCCTGTCTGAGATCTCAAACCTCCGCGGGCGCGTCCACACAACTCGGTCAAAGAGCTGAATCAAGAGCGTGGGTGTGCGCGCGTGCGCGTGCAGTAGTTGTGCACATCTGGTTCTGTCAGGTCAGCAGAGTTGCGGAGGAGGGACTCCTGTATTGCGCGCGCGGTCGCGTTGAGCTCTAATTCGCAGCAGATGCGCATTTGTGGGGATGAAGGCTGTTCTCAGAGGGTTCCTCGCCCAGCAGCAGACCCGCACCCGCAGCTTCGATGCTTTAGAGAACAAATGGAGGAGCTCTGCAGCCTGACGGAGGAGAGGCGCGGCTGCACCTGAACCAGCGCGCACTGGTCTGGAAATGGATACCAGCAGATTCCTGGTGGGATCATGCTTTTTCCTACTGTGTCTCTGTGGATTCACATCACCATCATCATCATCAGCAGCAGCAGCAGCAGCGATGGTGGACTTTTGCCCAGAACGCTGCGACTGTGCGCATCCACAGCACCTCCTGTGCATCAACCGCGGGTTGCGCACCGTGCCCAAACCCGCGGCGCGGTTTTCTGGTGGCGCACGGATCTTCAGCCTAGGGGGAAACTTCATCACAAACATCTCTGCCTCCGACTTCACGTGGTACAGTCACCTGATCCGGCTGAACCTTCAGTACAACCAGGTAGAAATCATTCATCCAAAAGCCTTTGAGGGACTGTCCAACCTGGAGGAGCTGTACCTGGGACACAACCTGTTATCCTCCATCGCTGCTGGAACCTTCCAGCCCCTCCCCAGGTTAACCGTGTTCTATGGAAACAACAATGGCCTCAGGAAAATAACACCTGGGCTCTTTTCTAACCTGGAAAGTCTTGTTAAACTTCGCCTCGATGGCAACTTAATAGAAGTCCTGCAGGATTCTGTTTTTAAAAGTCTGAGCAGCCTGCATTATCTCCACCTGGAATACAACAAAGTTCAGCACATCCACAGGGACGCCTTCTCTAAGCTGACCAGTCTGCGCTTTCTAAACTTGGCTCACAACAAGCAGTCGGCCATGCAGAACGCCCTGACTTTCTCCCATCTTAGAGCTCTGACAACGCTGCTGCTGTCTGAAAACGAAATCCAGCAAGTGGGAAACCACGTCTTCCAAAGCCTGAACAAACTCTCCAAGCTCTCCCTCAGCAACAACAGAATCTCCATCATGGGCAACCATACTCTGGAGGGACTGTTGAGCCTGAGGGAGCTTCTGATGGACGGAAACCAGCTGAAGGAAATCCCATCCGGTCTCTTGGACCCTCTGCAGCGCATCGAGCGGCTGGACTTCAGCCACAACCACATCTCCAGCATAAACCCCATGGCTTTTTCTAAACTGAAACATCTAAAGCTGCTAAAGCTGAACAACAACTTTCTAACTAGTCTGTCAGGGGGCAGTTTTACCCTGAACCATGTGCTTTATGACCTGCATCTCCATGGCAACAACTGGACCTGTGACTGTGGCCTGGAGGATCTGAAGAGATGGATGACTGCGGCACATTCTCAGGGCAAACTGTTGACTGTAATTGTGCAATGCCACTACCCCGTGAGCCTGAGGGGGATATATCTGGACTTTTTGAACAGCTCCCAGCTGCAGCCCCTCGGGAACTGGAGCCACTCGTGTGAGAGCCAACCCAGGCCGGACGAGAGCTGGGGAAGAAGTGTGTTGGTAAAAGTGGAGGACGGCGAGAGAGGAGCAGCAGTGAAGGATGAAGAGAGGAGACGTGAAGAGGTGGGAATGGGTGAGAGAAACAGAACAGAATCAGCAGAGGGAGAACGCTCGAGGAACCAGAAGAAGAACGGATGGGAAGATTGGGATGAAACAAAAAGAGAAAAGCAGGAAAAGATGGGAATTCAAGGAGACCAAGGGGGGCCGGAGGTAGAAGAAGCAGCTGTGGGGGCTGTTGCCAAACGTCCCAAAGGGAGACAAAGGTCACGTGTCATTACTAAAACAACCACCTATCCAAGTTACTCCACAAACGTCTGGGTCAGCACCATTCCGGTCCAGTTAGGGGAGAAGCTTGACCATCTGAGGTCACCTCAGGAGATGAGTCTGCCTGTGGTCACAGATCCCTGTGAGTTTAACCATCATTACATCACTAACGTATCAGTGGACCAGGTCACGTCCAGGACCGTCTCCGTGTCCTGGATCACCAGGGATCACGCTGTAGGGGCCAAGTCCACCCACCATGAAGTCCGCTACCGGATTCTGTTTGACAGATTTGGCATCGCGGACCGGTTCCCACGTTACATCTACACCCCCAGAGCAGCTCGCACCATCACCCTCCGTGAACTCACCCCAGGGGTGACCTACATGGTGTGTGTGGAGGGAGTGGTGGGTGGTTCTGTGTGCAACGTAGCACCACGAGACCACTGCACAGGCCTGGTCACCCTGCCTGAGGAGGGCAGCCACAGCGGGGCCACACTGACCTCTGACCTCCAGCTGGTGACAGTGGCCACCCTGGTAGGGAACGCCGTTCTGCTGCTGGTCGTCAGCGGTGTCTGGTTGGGTCGGAGCCTCAGAAGAAGGCTGCTGAGGAGGAAGACGTCCGTCCACGTGCGTCACATGTACTCGACTAGGCGTGCGTTCCGGCCTCCTGTGACCGTGGCGTCCGTCTCCACAGACTTCACCAGTTACCAGAGCAGCCGGCCCGCTCGACTCACACCGCTGGAGGAAGATCTGATCCAGTTCCCTTCTGATCGCTTTCTAGATAACTGTGGGGCTCGCAGGGACACAGACTTCCAGAGATTCTCTGACTAAAACCATGAAAGTACTAAAAATGTGAGCGAGCTCAAGTCTTTCTCCTTTTACTAGTTTTTAAATCCCAGCCTCAAGGTCAGTAAATGACCGCCGAGCTCAGAGGATGTCCGGTTCTCCCGACTTCCTCGTCCTGATCCGAACCGTTCCTCCTTCATTTCCTCACATCTGTGTGTGATCTTCCTGTGAATGTACTCATATGAATGATGTACCACTGATTTCAATTATGGTGCTAATGCTGATTTAGACAGAATGTAAAGATGGCTGTCGTGTTTTATACGTTTACGTGTTATTTTGTTTTCCACAAGGAAGTAAATCCCCTGAAATGTGACTAGAAAGTCACAAACAAGTGTCCAAACTCATCTGAGACGTGTTGTGCACATTAGACAGTCTTCCACTATTCTGCATGAAACATTTATTTACAGCTTTAAAGAAACTTTTATTTACATTTAAATAAAAAGGCAAACACCACTTGGATGTTTGTGTTTAGGATAATAAGAAAAGTTTATCTGTGTGTGTGTGTGTGTGTGTGTGTGTGTGTGTGTGTGTGTGTGTGTGTGTGTGTGTGTGTGTGTGTGTGTGTGTGTGTGTGTGTGTGAACAACCTTTAAACCAAATTCTCTTAAAGCAGCTGCAATAGGCAGAGCTGGACACCAGGTGGCGGTGTGGACCAGAAACCCGGCTAATGTGGATTATCTACCTCCAGATATTCAAGTTTATTCCCTGGAACGGAAGAACAACCACGAAGATGATACCAGAATATATCTTTTTATTTGCGTATTAGATGAGTAACATTTTTACAGTACAAAACACGTCATTAAAATAGAAGTTTCCGAAACTTTTAGAGCAAAATTTAAAGTGTTTTACAAAAGTGCCTTTTGGTTGGTTTCTGTAACACAGGCATGGGTTTGACTGACTTTGATGAATTTAAAGAATAAAAAATGCAAACTGTTTCTTCTTCAAATAAAAGCCATAAAACGTGCAACCATTGCTGCTGCCCTTTTAAAAAGTTTGCATATATATTTCAAAATTTGTGCAAAGTTTATTAGCAAAAGTGTTTTAAAATTGTTTTTAGGTGAATTACAGGTAACCAGGGGATCTGGTAGATGAGATTTCCTTGCTGTTTTTACGCTTGATGGGAACGTTTCTGGTTCCCTGTCCAACCAGAACAAACCAGTAACACTTTTACGAGTTTGCATGTTTATCGCAGCGTTTCATCTGCAGCTAGAAGACAAGAGTCCAGGCTGGGCGTCTCCTCCAGCTGTCGAGGAGGTGGAGACGCTGTTGTGTTGGATGACCTGAAGGTGAGACTCGGGGTCTGCAGGGGTGGGACTTCCTCCTGGACTCACCCCTGCAGCTGGACACAGAGACATCTGTCAAAGTCACTGGTAATGGTCAGGGGTGGCCACACGTGAACAAAAACCCACGTCAGATCAGGGTTACATGAAAATATCTTCTTTTATTATTATTTTAACAAATGATTACTGTACATACAGGTAAAAAGAGCAATAAAATATCTGAATAGCACAAGTAAAATTCCCTCTTTGTTCTCTGATGCTCTTAAATCCTAGCATCTTAAACTGGGTGCAAACGCTTTACATTCACTTTATCTGCTCTGGAGTGCAACACGGGCATCGCTGGTTTTTAGAGTGTTCTGAGAAAAATGGAGCTGTCATGTGATGTTCTCTCGTGAGGATTAAAAGTGCTTATGTGTGAAACCTGCAGGGTTAAAAGCAGAGTTCACTTTTTCAGGCACAGTTTAAGGCTTCTAGATGTGTGTATTTGACGTGTATGAAGACGTTTAAGGAATATTGTGATGTTTGTCTACCCTCAGAGGTGGCTGAAGCCGGGTATGCACCGGGGAAGGGGTTTACTCACTAGGGTACCCCTGTGCTTCCCTCTGCCGAGCCGTGACAGGACAGTCCTTATGGGTGAGCAGGATCTGCTTCAGTTGACCGACCTCTGACCTCAGTGATGTCACCTCGTTCTGGTGGGACACACACACACAGGCTGAGTACTTCTGAGAACATAGGGTTTCAGCAGCTGTCTCGGACTCAGACTCACCTGTAGCTGCAGGTTTGTGTGCGTCAGCTCTTCAGCTTTCTTTTCCAGCGACGACACCCACAGTTTCCTCTTTTGTCGGCAGCGTGTGGCGGCGGCCCGGTTACGCTCCAGAAACTTTTGCCTCCTCTCATCGGGGTCCTGCTCTGAGGTTCTCCTGCGCCGGTTGCAGCTGCTGCCGGCGTGCACCGCATGGTGAGGCTGTGTGGGCTGTATGTGTTGAGCAACTGGAGATAACTGGAAAAGATCAAAGATAATCATAATTAAAATCTCCGTACTGCGCCTGGGAACACAAACGCAGCACGATTGTAGCACCTGAGCTGGGGCAGGCAGAGAAGGTGGAGGCGGGGGGCTCTGCTGCAGCTGTGACGGAGGCGATCGGTGCACCTGGTGGCAGCTGCTCAGGTGTTGTGGGGGCGGAGCCTGATACCTCTGTTGGTAGGTGGGAGGCGAAGTTGTAAGCTGTGGTGGATGATGGTGGTGGTGTTGCTGTAAAGGAGGTGGATGGAGGCGCTGTGGCATCATGTCCATCATGTGACCCATGCGGACCGTCCCCGTGTGCTGCTGCTGGTAGTGATGGCCCAGCGTGTGTTTGGCTCTCTGATTGGACAAAAATAAACCCTCCATAAATGTTAGCTGCTAGCAAGTTTCAATAGTGAAACTGGTGCTTTAACCACACGTCTAGAGATGGTTTATGAAAATGAAGCTTTCATAACCTCACTGAATTACAAAAATGATCTAAAATATAGCAACGGTCTCAGGAATGCTGTTGTCTTCCAGCCTGGTGATGTTGATGCTGCTGCCTGCAGCCTGATACCTTCACACTTTATTATTCCTGTGTATCGTCTGGCTAAACTGACTGTAAGAGCTAAATTAAACCTCATCTCACCTTTCTCTTCAACTCAGCAAGAGAAGGAGAGGTCATGTTTGGAGCATGACATCATCCCCCATCCCATCCCTGGATATGCTGCTATCTGCTTGCTGCTACACGGTGTTTCTTTGAGAGAGGAGGCAGATTTTTTCCCTCTCTCCACCATTCAGCTTTAAAAAAAAGGAGCACATTTAACTGGTGCCAAGGATGAGGTCAGAGAGTTGTGTGTGTGCCAGCTTCACCAGCCAGTCAGGCCACCAGACACACACACACACACACACACACACACACACACACACACACACACACACACACACACACACACACACACACACACACACACACACACACACACACACACGAAGCAGGACAGGACATGAGCGTTTCAGCTCTGTTTACTACACACAAACACCATGACGCTGGGCCGGCGATTACATCACGACGCTCCTCGGCCCAGATGACACACCACTTTGATATTTGGATCCAGAGGGATCCGTGAATGAAGACATGAACCTCTGATCCATTTGTCAAATGTTGACTTTTCCACTTGAGCTGAGAGTGGCGTTCCTGTAACAGAGGCATGCTAATGCACCTCCTGTGCCTTTAAACAAACAGGCCCCATTTCACACCTGAGACCAGCAACAACATCGATAACACTAAATTATGATTCTGATGAAGGGATGAAGGTCAGGAGAAATGACTGAGTTACACCATCACAAATGACTAATGGACACCATGAAACAAACTTCGTAGCTCCTTCTTTTGCATTTATTCACTCAACTAAACACTGTTAAATGCGCCCTTTAGACAAAAAGTGTCAAGTAACAAAGTACAAATACTTATTACTTTACTTAAGTAAAAATGTTGGGTACTGGAGTAAATCCTTGACCTTCGGAAGGCCATTGACACAGTAAGTTGGGATGACATTCTCCTGAACAAGCTCACAAACCTCCATCTCCCTAAGTAAACTGGCTCAAGTCATACCACAGTGGCACTATCTCCACCTGAGGACTACACAACAGGTGTCCCGCAGGGCTCCATTTTGGCACCCTTGCTTTTTTGTATTCACATCAACAACTTTCCCTCTATTTGCACTGCCAATGTCATTGTGTACGCTGATGACACAGTGGTGTTCATTCATGGTAAAAATTAACAAGACGTGGCAACTTGATAGCCAAACAAATGCAGCATTGATTAATTGAGTAATCCACAAAATCTGCTATTTTAAAGGTTGTTAAAAGATTTTTTTTGTTTGTTTATTGAGAAGTGTTGTAGTCCTGTAAAGCTTTTTTTCCTAATGGTATTTAAAAAAGATATTACTTTTACTTTCATACTTTAAATGTTGCATATTGAACAGTTTAATAAAAAGTTAGATAAAAAATTCCTCCACAGAGCATTTAGAGGTGTGCAGAAAGAAGGGAAATTATTTCCTTTAAAATCTATATTTCAATTAAAAAGTAATCGAATATTTATTTTGATGAGCACAGCACTGGGTTTACGTTGTCATCTACCAGCCAGTAGATGGCACCATTGCAGGTTGTCAAACAGTCCGCTCGGCACAGCGAGGCTGACACTGTGGAAAATGGCAGACTCTGCAAGTCAAGCAGCTGCTTCTGAGCCCAGAAGATATCTTTCTCCGAAGAGGAGCAACCATAAAATATCTAAAACCACAGTGTTTAGGCTAACAGATGGACCCAAATCAAACATGTCAGTGAACCTGGTATCCCGGCAGCTAAAACCTTGTTCTTTTGTTGCAACTACAACCTCCACACACTAGATGTCGCTTTCTGTTCCATATTCAACCTTTAAGTGCTTTTAAAACTTTTTTAGTTTTACTTGGATGAAAAGGTTGAATTGATACTTTGGTTTCTACAGAAGTCGTTTTAAATCCTAGTATCTCTTCCTACTTCTACCTGAGTAATGAAGGTGAATGCTTTTGACACCTCTGAGTGAAATGTGTAAAATTCTGAACTTTAGTTTTAATTTGAAATAACTTTTCTGAGCTAAATCAAAGTGACAGTGTGAATTTTCCCTTGCAATGGGGGCAGCACATACCTAAATCCTTGCGAGCAAATGGTATTTTTGTGTTTAAGTAAGATCTTACCAACGGATGACCATTAGCCTGGTTTCACACGGGAAGCATCAAGCGGAGTGGAACAGCAGCGGAACATTTTACTCGCGAACTTCAAAGCGGTTCATTTCACACTAGGAGAGTCTTGGCCGCGGTGTAACCTGCTGGGTTCCTTAAATAGCTCACTTTTTACTGGTTGGCTTAATTAACTGAACTGTATTGGAATGTTTACTGTGTGAAGTGCCTTGAGACGACTCTTGTTGTGATTTATAAATAAATTTGAATTGAATTGAATTGAAACTCTCAGCTGAACTTGCGAGATCAAAAAATCCCTCAAAACTTCAAAGGTCATGGTTTGTTGATACAATCTGCCATTAAACCAGAAAGAAGGAAATCACACTTGATATGGCTGTTTGATGTCATTTATGATGTTGTTCATCTCCATTGGCAGTATTAAAGCCATTAAAAATTCAACGCTGCACTTCTGGAACAATACTGGGAGTCAATAAGCCATTGGGTCACATGTAAGCTACATATATATGGAATTGCATCGCTGCAGTACTTTTATTTTGAAACTTACAGGGGATTTTATACTGAAACCAAACGTGACTTTCTGTCTAGCCCTATGTTAATTGCTGAAATTGACATGTCCCAGAAGCGGCTTAGGGTAAAAATAGAACTCGATTCTATTTTTAGTGGCACGGCGTGCCCCTTCTGGGATGTGCATGAAAATTTCCGCATCGATGCTAGTTTGAAACACTCCACAAACTGTAATGGACTCTATCTGAAGCAGTGACGTTCTGTGCCGCTGATGCTTTCAGTGTGAAACTGCACTCTCATTGCTGGCAATGAGCGAAGAGTATGAAACAACAACAGCAACGTTGATGAATAGAGAAAGTTTTGTAACAGTTTGTTCTTAGACCCAATTCAGGCATCATTTAAGTCACTTTAAATAACGTTTTGATGGATAATTCTAAAGGTTAACAGTAAAAACTACACTCTGTCTCTTTAACATAGGAGTAGCATGACCATCTAGCCCTGCATTAGCCTGTTAGCTTAGCCACATATTCTGGTTCTAAAATGTATTTAGCTTGGCAAATAAATACGAGTAAAATTAGCGTCACATTGTTGTTTTAACAAAATAAAAAGTCAACCGTCTCTTCTGACTGAAAGTAAAAACCTTTACCTGTTAGCTTCTGCCTTCCCCAGGATCCAGTGTGTTACGTTTTTCTTATTGTTGTTCTCTTTGCCTTTCCTCACATTTTTATTCACATTTTGTTTACTTTTCACATTTTTCCTGACACACACACACACACACGCACACACACACACACACACACACACACACACACACACACACACACACACACACACACACACACACACATTTTCTTCTTTTTTAAATCTTTTGTAATTTGTACTTTTTAAATTTCTGTTCTTGTGATTTTTATCACGCTATAAAAGATCGTGTTTTCTAGCTTAGCACAGAGCTGCGAACAGACGAAAAAACGTGATCTTGTTTCTGTGGGGTTTTTCTTACTTTCTTTCAAATTTTAGATAAAGTGACTGGTGCTAAAGTAAGACTAATATTTTTAGCCTTTTTATCTAGAAAATATCAGCTTTAGTCAAAACTTTGAGAGTGGTACCTGGGGGGATGAGCAGGACGGGTTGTGTACATCCATCGCACAAGACATCTGCTTTTCTATCTGAAAAGGAAAGATACAAACTATTATTTCAGTCATGAATGATAACAGCAGCTTCTCACACGTGAATAACATTCATCTAATTCATTTGATGCATTTGCTTCATTCAACCATAAAGGTGAATGTTGTTCATTTCTTACTTTGTTGCTGTTTAAATTCTGCACCGTACATGTGTGTGAGCACGCTGCAGCCCTGTACTTACCGCCATGTGCTGAGCAGATGCCCCTTGCATGGCAGGGTCTGGCAGGGAGCCAGGTAGGGAGGCTGGCAGAGGCTGCCTGTGTCTGTTCCTCATGTGGTGCAGGCAGGACAGCGTCCCGGGAACCGGCCTGCTCACAGAGACAGAAAACGGCTCAAGTTTCACTCAGGCCCGGTTCAAAGGGAGGTGCAGGCTCAAAAATTTATGGGGGTGAATAATATGAACTGGCACATAATAATGCAGCTAAAACTGCTGAGATGCAACATAATTTTTAAAATTGTGAAAATGTTTAATCAACTATGACATAAAATGAAGAAAAAACTCTTTCACATATACATTTGAGTTGAATCATCATCTAAATGATAACATTTTTAGTGCTGTGGGACTTTTTAGGTTTCTTTTTACATTTTTAACAGAAAATATGTAAAAATGTTAAACAGATGAATCCCAACATTAACCTCCTGAGACCCGAGTTGTAGTGTGATGTAAGGGTTTTTTTGTTTCATCCAGTTATATCCAGTAAAAAAACAAACATGTTTCTGAAACACTTATAGTTAAAAAAAATTCTAAAGATAAACTGGAAAAAATCTAAATTAGATTTGAAAAATAACAACTGAAAGCCTAAATAAAAAAAACATTCCCAGAGTTTAAGCAACAGGTCTACGCTGAGCCCAATAAAGTTTTACAGTGCAGGAGGCTGATGTCAGTGCTGCTCGGTGAGAATAGATCGGTCGTTTAGGGTCACACAGGAGGAAAATAGTTCCCAAAACCAAGAGTTGAGAGTACCAACTGATGTTTGGGATGAAACAGCAAAACAAGAGATAAAATGATGGAAAACAGATATCCAGCAGCAGGAGGAGCGAGGCTCAGGGAGCCCAGTGGGGGATGCAGAGAGCCCCAGTTCTGACCTAATCGCCCTGGCAACCAGCCAATTGGACAGTGTGGCAGCCATGAAGTTAGTAGAGATGATGATGTCATCACTGACTCTAGGAATCTGAATTCTGTTAACATACAACAAAGAACTGAAAGAGCCTAAAACAGCCTTTCCTAACATAACCAAAGCAGCTCCAGCCGGGCCAGCTGCCAGAGAGTCAGTAAAGTGGGTCGCTGTGGTAACCAGTCATAAACACCATTGGAAACAGTCAGAGTCTCGGAGCATGGCTGATTCCGTAACATTTAACGGGTTTAACTGACTAATGCTGTCTGGGTTCAGTTGGCTTGGATTTATTAGACGGTCCTGCCACAGCCCGCCAGGAAGCAATGTGACAATCACTATAAGTACCATGTGTTGCTATGGATACGGTAAATAGATTTGGGATGTTTATGAGTCAAAAAAATACAAACACCATAGTGAATAATAATAAAGGACACCAATGTTTGAACAAATTATTTTTCTCATGTTTTTAATTTTTAATTAAACGTTTTGCAATTGCATATAAATTTGCATAGAAACCAAACATGGGGCTGGAGGACGCAATCAACTACCTGCAGCACCAGGCGCTGACTCACCTCCAGATGCAAAAAAGCATTGTGAGAGTCATGTGCATTCAGCACCATCCAGCCATGTCTACTGCAGCAGAAGATTAGCGCTGGAGTAGTGGACGAACATCTGACTGCATGGACCATCAGCTACCTCACAAACAGGCCACAATGAGTGAGGCTGCACAGCTGTGCATCTGAGGTGGTGGTGTGCAGCACTGGAGCTCCACAGGGTACGGTGCTCTCTCCCTTTCTGTTCACCTTCTACACCTCGGACTTCACCTACAACACCAGCAGCTGTCATCTCCAGAAGTTCACTGATGATTTGGCCATTGTGAATTTAATACGTTTCTTTGAAAATGTTAAATATGACTTATCTTCAGCTACATGGCATTATTCTGGAAGAGTAAAATCTAGAGAATCTAGAGAGAGAGAGATCTCAAACACAGTCCAAACAACCGAAAGAGGGAAATAAAATCTAATAATTAATGTGATGTAATCTGCAGAATTATTTAAATTTGAAAAGTTTGTGGAACAAGAAACATTAGAAATGTGCTTTTATTGTTAAATAAATGATACAACAACAATTGAATCAACACAAGTTAGTAATGATGTTAGAAATAACCAAAGTGATCATTTTTAAGGTTGTTTCTCTGCTAAACTTTCAATTATCTCATTGCATTTATCCCACCGAACGCTAATGAAAGGTGTGACATGCCCAGAGTTAAGTGCTTTGAGCGACTGGTCCTGGCACCCCTCAAGTCTTATCCCCAGACTGGATCGAAGCCATGGGAGTACAGAGGACGCTGTATCCACAGCACTTGATGGTGTACTCTCACATCTGGACAACAAGAAGACTTATATGCAGGAATGCTGCTTGCTGACTTCGGCTCAACATTCAGTACAGTTATTCCCTTCGTGCTGATCACCAAATGTTTGGACCTTGGAATCAGTAACTTGATCTGTAACTGGATCATGGACTTTCTGACCAACAGTCGGGCCATGACTGCTCCATCACCATCACACTCAACAGTGGTGCTCCACAGGGCTGTGTCCTGAGCCCTTCCTCTATTCCCTTCTCGTCCATGACTGCAGACCTAGGTATGGCTCCAACTCAATCGTCAAGTTTGTAGATGACATCATGGTGATTGGTCTCATCATTGCTAACGATGAGTCTGGCTACAGGAAAGAGGTAAAGCACCCAGCTTATGCTGCTCTGACTATAACCTGCTCCTGAATACCAGCAAAACCAACGAGCTCATTGTGGACTTCAGGAGAGAGAAGAAAGTCACCCATGTCCACATGTATGTAGATGGCACAGCTGCGTCTCCAGCTTCAAGTTCTTAGCAACCCACATCTCTGAGACTGTTCTGATCAAGAAGGCCCATCAGCACCTCATTTTCCTGAAGACACTGAAGAAGAACCACCTGTCTACTGGCATTCTGGGTAACTTCTACCACTGTGCGATAGAGCATCCTGACCAACTATGTCACAGTATGGTACGGGAATGTCTCTGTTGCTGACCTCAAAGCACTGCAGCTGGTGGTGAAAACTGCCCAACACATCACAGGGAATCCACTTCCTGCCATTGAGGATGTCTACAAGAAGAGATGGCTACACCGAACCTGCATCACTCACAGGGACTGCTCTCATCCTGCCAGTAAAGTCTTCAGCCCCTCCCCTCCAGATGACACTAGGACCCTACAGACTAGATCCAGCAGGTTTAGGAACAGCTTCTTGCCCACAGCTGTCACCCTACTGAACATTTCCAACACACCCCCATCTCTCCCTATGACCATGATCATGACTGTCATCCATTCACCATATGGTTACTATCCTGTTCACTGTTACAGACTGTTCAGAGAGCTACGCTTGCACTATATTATTGTGTATCATCAGCATATACGTCCATGTGTCCGTAGTACATCTGCATATTAGCTCTCTACTCAACTTGTGTTTTTAATAGCTCTCATTGCTCTTCTGATTAGACACAAACTGCATTTCGTTACCCTGTTTTCACACATGTGTAATGACAATAGAGCTGAATCCTAATCCTAATCCTAATTTATAATCATTTTACTTGTTTCCGGAACGGCCTTAGTTCAGAGAAAGAGTGTTTAGGCCGATCAGAACTGATGAGCTAGCCAACGTTTTTGCTGCTGACCTAAAAAAAAAGCTTCAATCTTCAATATTATAGCACCAGTGTTTTGACGATATGTTGCACCATCATCCATTTAGTGTCGCTGTTATTTACGTGGAGTTCTGCGTGTTTTCAATGGCATAAACAACAACAGCAGTAATGAAGTTTCGCATTCAGCAAACCTAGGATGTTTTTAAACCTCTGAGAACAAATGATTAGATCAAAAAAGGATTTTTTTATCCTAAAAATGGACAAAAATACAGGAGCACAACACAAACGATTTCTGTCCTTTTAAGTGTAATCAGCGTATTTTTCTGCCTCAGTACATCATTATGCTGAAAATAGATCTTCACCAAACTGAGGACATTCAGAAAAGTAATGTACAACAGATAAGAGAGTCTAAAGCTTTCACACAGAAACACCTTTTTAAAGTCCTTGAACATGTTCAACAGTGAAATATTGTGTTTGTAGGACTTTGTATTAATATCAGAGCTTCTTATCTAAAAGAATGACTTGAAAGCACAGTATTTTATGTTTTATGGCTCCCACTCTCAACGTTTTATTTATTTATTCTGATACCCTCTGAGTGAACGCTGAGTTTGGGAACGCCAGAGTCGAGCTGTCGGGAAGATTGGGAGCAGCTGTTGGGAGGAGAGACAGGAACTCCTCTAATCTGTCGGAGGAGCTGGGCGATAATCAGGGAGCCGTGGAAGGCGCCTGAGTGCTGAGAGGCTCCAGAGTTTTTACAGACACCACAGAGGTCGGAGTGGGCGGAGCCTACGGGACTGAGGAGCAGTCACAGCGGTTCTCCGCCTGCACTAAACAATGTTTAATCTTTTTCCTCTTGCTTGTTTTACGAAGTGATTTATGCATGTATGTGTGTGTGTGTGCGTACGTGTGTGTTTGTGTGTGTGCATATGTGTCCCGATAAGCATTGTAGGCTTCTGATCCGGATCCGATCTTTTAACTTCAAATCTGATCCGATTTCGAGTCCCGATCCGATAGTTTGCCTTTCCTATTGAACTTTATAAAGCTGAAATATGTTTTTAGCGAGTAACTCAAATAAACCTTCTAAGACTCATTTGATTATTAAACATTACCATTGTTATTGTAAATCCCATGAAATCAAAGCTTACAGAGAAAGTTTAGCTTCAGTTGAACATTTTGGACTGAAGTAATGAACTAACTAGTGAATTTGCAGCAGGCTAAACATTGATATGCTCAATAAGGCCCTCTACTGTCATGGGCTTTCATTTTGAGTAAAGACCAGAGTGGGGGGGGGGGGGGGGGATTTATAACGCTGTACACGAGAAAATGCTAACTTCCTGCTTTGAGACCGGATGTAGAGAGTTTTATTTCCGGTTGCTTTATTTGTCGTGAACTGCTACAGTGAAGATGAACTCCGAAGTCGGACAGATGGCGTTGGGTTACAAAGAGCACGAGGTGGAGTGCAGCCAGTAACAGCAGTTCTCGCTTTGTTACTCTCATTTTACTCTTTGCTTTTCTTCTGTGTGTGTTTTAATGTCCTTAAGTGGGCGCAGCTGACGCTAGCTCTCTTACTGCAGCACACTTCTCCAGAAGAAACATCGGTTCTGCCTCCAGAATTACGGAGAAACGAAGATGCTGCAGAGTGGGACGTAAGCTTCAGGAGGGGAAACTGTGTTCAGTTATTTTTTACTGATTATAGAACTTTCTGGGAGGGCTCTGGGAATCTCCTGTAGCTTTGTGCATGAATTGATTGTTTACCGCAGGGATCAGCTGTGAGCACTGCTTACGCTGGCTCTCTCTCCATGGAAACCCGGTTTTACCTCCAGAATTAAGCTCTGGAGAGGAAAATGTCCGCTTTCTCCCCAATAAAATGGACACGCTCTCAGCGCTGACATGTGTTTTATGGAAACGTGGATGAACAAGCTCATAGCAGACCATGGACATATTTGGGGGGGACATGACTCCCCACTTTTTCCAAGGTCAAGTTTTCACCCCTGCACTGTTTACCATTCGAAAACAATATTACTTTATATTAAACTGACACTGGTTGAGCTCTAGGAACAAGCAGAAAACAACTGTTTGTGTTGAAGCCAGGGGCGGCGTTAGGCCCGGCTACTTGGGCTGAAGCCCCGGATGTTTCATGAAAAGCCCCGGATCTAAATCGTGGAAGTAACATGCAGTACCAAAGTCCAACAGAGAGGGAGCAGCTGGCAGTAGTTTGTTTACAGCCTGCCTGAGCCTCCACCACTGAAGAAGAAGCCCTTCAGCAGCCAGTTTCTTCTACACTCTGCCTGAAACGCATGAGTGAAGATGGACATAAGGACGTTTTTTAGACCAAAAGTACAACGACAGAACCCCAGCTTTGATGAGACTGGTGTTGACTCAGGTTTGTGAGTCTTATTTGAAAATATTTGTTGTGCTGCTGGTTTGCGCGAGCGAGCGCGCGCGCGCGTGTGTGTGTGTGTGTGTGTGTCTGTCAGCTGTACTCACCCTGAATGTGTTAGGGTGGGGGTGATGACAGATCCAGACTGGGAGGAGGTGGACAGAACTTGATTGGCAGCCAAGCTGCAGCTGGGTGCCATCATGGGGCCGTGGGCCTGAGGATGAAGCAGCGGTGGCTGGGGGTGTGGGTGCTGAGGCTGGGGATGGTGTTGGAGTTGAAGTTGGGGTTTGAGTTGGTGCTGGTTCAGACAGGATGGCCCATTTTGGGAAAGCTTCTGTAAGGAAGCAACAAAACAGCTGGGACCAGTTTGGAGCTTAATGTCCAGTTGTGCATCCAGCATGTGTGTGCATGTTTTTGAATGTGTGTGTATGCGAGTGTGTGTGTGTGTGTGTGTGTGTGTGTGTGTGTGTGTGTGTGTGTGTGTGTGTGTGTGTGTGTGTGTGATGACAGAGGCTAGAATGTGATCACCTGGTGTGTCTTTCCTGCAGCAGGTCAGATATCTGGCTCTAAATGGGTCTGACCGCTTTTATCTTCCTCACAAACAGCCGTCACTCACACACACACACACACACACACACACACACACACACACACACACACACACACACACACACACACACACACACACACACACACACACACACACACACACCTACGTGCATTCATATGCTTGTGTAGATCTCCACTGAATTAATTTTAGTGACTCCACTATACCTAACCTGTACGCTACACCTAACCCAAACTAACCTAAACTAAAGTTCGTTCACACCAAACCTCTAAAACCAAGTTCTAGGGTGCTTAGCGTTGTGTGGACCAGCAAAATGTCCCCACAATGTGGAAATGTCCACACACTACAGGTTCAAGTCAAATGTGTCCACTTAAACATATAAAGACAAGTACACACACACACACACACACACACACACACACACACACGCTCATGCCAGGTAAAACACGTTTGCTCTGTTCTGATTATTAATGTGAGTTCCTTTAAAGCTCAGTTCAACAAAAAAAAGCTTTAGGTATTTTTTAACCTTCTTGTTGTTCTCCTCCTCTTGTGCTTGAAGAAACTCCTCCTCGATCTCCTTGAACAGGCCCACTTCTTCACAGTTCTGCAGAAATCTTGTTGGAGTCGGGGTCTGGTCTGAAAACATCACACACAAGAAGACGCAACGCGCTGAAGACTTTTTCTCTTGCTGTTGGAGCGCATTCGCACACTTTAGTCCAGGTCGTAACGCAAGCAGGAGAGGCGAGTCGAGCTCCCAGCCCTGCAGGTCAGATAACATCAGTCTGTCTCTCTGAGCCGTCCAAACATGCAGGGGTCAAAGGTCAGCTGGGTCCTTTTGTTTTGACACCAGATTTCAGTCGAGGCAGGCTGCAGGACGCAGGGCAGAGGGAGACGGTCCCAGCGGGAGATTCTGCAGAGGTTAGATCTCACGCTTGTGTTTACATCCAGACGGACAGCTGTTGCTATGGTTACAGAGCACACACTCTTGTATGACAGCATTTTTGCCAGCAGGTCAGTGATTTAATTGTTTAATTAAATCTGCATGAATCAACACACCATAACTATGAGGGGTATACGGATGTTTCGTCTTGGATCTGTTTTATGACGTGACCTAATCTTCTACTGAAAATATTTAGTCTGGCAAGCCATCCTATAAATATGAACATCTGCAAAAAAAAATTATTCGACTTTGGCAAATGATGGTTTATATTTTAGGCTGGAAACTATTTTCTGTTTGATGCTAAGTTTGTTTTTGATAAATTAGATGTATTATTATTAGGGATGTAAGAAAATATCGATATGGCAATATATCGTGATATTTTGTCCAGCAATATTATATCGATATTCAAAAACCGTGTATCGGAAATATCGATAAGGCAATATATTGTGATATTTTTTCCTGCGATTATTACATCGAAATTCAAAAGCTGTGTATCTAATTCTTGAAAGAATTTACATGCAAACTTTTGTGTATTTTCTTTTCGTTTTGTGCAATTCAATCGCCACCCGCTACTTGGCAGTAGTGTGCAACAGGTTTTGTTTCCACCCTTGAACTGTAAATCCCTCCATCATGGTTCAGATACCTCATGTTAAACATGTTACGTATCAGTTTGGACTGTTTATTGAACATTCTTACAATAAATTCAGTAAAAAAAATTGCTTGTAACATCGGACTGAATGTATCTCAAGATATCGTGATATATCGTATCGTCTCCCCTGTATCGTGATATGTATCGTATCGCCAGAATTTAAAAAATACACATCCCTGATTATTATTATTATTATTATTATTATTATTATTATTATTATTATTATTATCATTATTATTATTATTATTATTATTATTATTAATAAGAATAATTTAACCATTTTCCTGGCAGCTCAGCCACTTGGTAGAGCATCTCTTAGGCCTCTCTTGAGGCGGGCACTGAACTTACCTGGATGAAGAAAAAGAATAAATTATAATTTAGAAAAAAAACTTACATGGAAATGTTTTAATTATTTGGTTATGGATAAATAAAAAGCTTGAGAACATTTAAACATTATTACCTAAATATTAACAACATATATTTTAATATGTTTTATTTTTAATAATTTACACTACTGTGTCACCCTTTTGGCCCTCCAAGCTGCTTGGTGGCAGTGTGTTGACTTGCATTAGGGTTCAAAAGGGTTATGTCATAAACATAAAATGCTAAATCATAGCTTTATAGGAAGTTAAAGGGTGAAGTATGTTTAGTGTTAACATCACACATGTGTTTAACCTGAGATCAGCTGTTCGGGTCAAAGCTTGACCACAACTCCCCATCACCATAAGATCTGAGGAGCGCTCCTGTGACTGTTTTATCTCTGACTCCAACAACGCAGCTGTTTTATCCAAACCCACCCAGAGGTTCTGGAGACATTTTTCCATAAATGAGACGAATAAATGCAGATAAAGGCAGCAATCTGCCCACCCGGGCTCTACTATCTATAAACCTGTTTTTATGGGAGATGCTGAGGGAAGAAACAGCTCCGACGCTCTGCTGTCGTCCATTATCACGTGTGTGTTACTTATAAAAATAAAAGTTTAAATATTCCAGATGGTTCTTGTTGCTATTGTTTTCAAATCCAACCCCGTTTGGCCTGATGCGATGCGGTTTGCTGTGCGTGCTGCAACACGAGTCGCTGTGTTTCACAGCTCAGAGGGACGGAAGCTGCTATCGCGGTTCTGATTTCAGATCAACTAACTTACTGTCATCAGGTGTGTTCTAGTTTCTAGCGGTTAAGTCACATAAGCACGTAGCCTTAGCCCGGCATGCATAAACACAACAGAATAAGGCAGAAATCCGACATGATTTTGAGCCGGGTGTGTTTTTTTCACCTGTAAAAGTGGAATCCGCCGCCTTTATGGAGGGAAACTTGAGAGTCATCTCATGCTTGTGTCTGTGGATGATCAGGTGCTCCTCCAGCTGGAAGCGCTGCAGCACACCCACAGAGTAAAGAGTTAGGTCAGACGCTCCAAATAAAAACAAAAAACAGGATCAAACAACGACTTTAATTTGAAAAGCATCCCACTGCTTTTCCTGTCGGGAAGCTGACCTGAGAGCAGCCAGGGGCGCCGCACACATAAGGCCTGTCCAGTTTGTCATTCATGTCACACGCCGGCCTGCAGAAGCACAGGAAACAAGAACAGAGACGACGGCGGTGAGTCGTATTCTGCATTTTAGGTGTACAAGCAGCTTTGGAGGAGAATCAGCAACAGTCAGGCTGTAGGAGCTTTTATTTAGAAAAGAAAAGGTCTGATAATCCATTTCTTTCTTCTTCAGACTCCCAGCATCCATCACTCACATCACTCACGCACAAGTCTTCACCTAATTTTTATGTGTTTGGTGTCGCTTCAGCCTCAGCCTGCAATCAGGCTGTCATCAGGACACAGTTAATAATACGAGAGTGAGGACGGGATGAACGCTCATCAAGTCATCGCAGGATAAAAATAAACACGCAGAGAGCCATAAACCCAACAGCCGCTCTGCTCAGGATGAGGCTGCCCATCATCTTCACTTCTTCTGAGAGGTATTCCAGATGAGCTTTCAAAATAAAATGACAAGCAGGTAAAAACAACAAAGTCCCATGAAAACAAATGTTTTCCTACAGATTCAGATTCCTGCCGCTTTAGTGGTGATAAATTCATGGCTGGATAAACTGAAAGATTTATTATTAGCTCTGTAGTGGTGCGTTCATGGAACCTAAGTAATATTTTTTTTAACCAAATCCCATCTCTACTAGTGTTGGAGAAATGCTGGAAAACCTGTTGAGTTGGGAAGGGTGAGAGCTTCACATCGGAGAGCAAAGATGCACACTTCCACATGGAAAGAGATGTGTGGGTGAGGTCAGAGGGTGGGTGAAGAGCCACGTGAGGAAGAATGGAAAGGGTAAGTGGCTGAGAGTCCGAACAGAGGGAGAGAGGAGGAGGAGGAGGAGGAGGAGGAGGAGGAATCCTGACAGGTTTCAACCTGTCTCAGCTGAGTGGAGGTGACTTCATAGGTGTGTGTGTGTGTGTGTGTGTGTGTGTGTGTGTGCTATATAACTTGTATTTTATAACTTGGAGCCATGCAGCAGACTGATCTGCTAAACGTGCTTCTGAACACATTAAACATCCACATTCTGCTCCTCTTCAACGAGATTAGCAAACTCAGCAGAACCTTCTGTCAGAGGGCTTACATCATTGCACCATGACATCATCCCTGACACATAAACCCCATACAACATGTTGCATGACGGATTAATGCCACTTCTTTACTTGTTTCTTATGACTCTTCTCCCTCTCAGACATCGAATCACTTTACTTCACAAAAACTCCCAGAACATTGCCACTTTAGGAACTCACCGGTCCCATGCTTGCTGGAAAGCGACTCGTTAGTTCATTCAGAGCGACCGAAGCGGAGGTTGTGTCCCGGTAAGCCCGGTTCGGACCATCAACTCAGCAGCAAAACAACCTGTTCCGTTCCCGTTAAACAGCTGTATGAAGAGTGCTGTCACACCCCCAAATAGACGCGCACCGTCCGCCGCTCGGTGACGAGGCGGCGCCGGGACGGGACAGACGCTCCAACTTAAACAAATAATAATAATAATAATAAATCAAAAGTCCCGCCCCGAACTAACCTTCCAGCTGATAAATAATGGCGCGACTGAGCGACGGCGGCGCGTGAGTGGAAAGTTTTGTGAATGAGAAGTAAACTTACCTACAGGAGCGGAGAGCGGGGACGAGCGGCGCTCCACGGAGGAACCACGTTGGACTGGAGCGCGATTACAATACGATCTATTTACAGCAGCATTACATCATCCTGCCGTGACGTCACGTGGGATTCCTGAACTTCTAAATCATTCTAAAATCTCCGTTGAGAAGGAGGAGGGGGGCGGGGTTAGGACGCCGGCCGGCAGGGGTACGGCGCTGTGTGTGTGCGCGCGCGCGTGTGTGTGTGTGTGTGTGTGTGTGTGTGTGTGTGCGCGCGCGCGCGCGCGCGAGCAGACCAACCTTTGTGAGGCAGACTGAGTCGTATCAGAAAACTTAATTATGAAATAGAATAGAATAGAAAATACTTAATTGATCCCACAGTGGAGAAATTCACTTGTTACACTTGTTATATATCTGTACTAATATTATTAGCAATAACAACAAAAAGAACAACAACAGCAATAATAATAATTATTATTATTATTATTATTAGATTATTTAGAAGTAGTTTATTAGCTTATATTTAGTTAGGCTGTGAAGGTGTATTTAACTGGTTATAACGCTTACATCAAACCCAGACAAACATGAAAATGAACATGTGTAAACATCAGTCTTCTGTTATTCACTTCTTATTAATTCTTATTTAAATGACTCAAGGTTTTTGCACAGCAGCAGTTGTTTAGAGCCATGCCTTTTGCTCTGACGTCTCTCTCAGCGAACAAGGAGCAGGTGTGTGTGGTTATCACGGTGACCTCATAAAGGACACTCAACCAAAAGTAACTGCATTATTCAAGTTTTGACTCTTGAGACAACAGTTTATTTTAATTTAGACATTTATTTTACTTAAAGGAGCAATTTGTGAGAATGCCACCCTGTGGTCATATGTGGCTACTGCAGTCAATTTTAAAGGGACACTTAGCAACTTTTTCATGTTTTTAAATAATTTTCTTGAGCCAGTATGAGCTAAAATGGCCCTTTTCGTGGTTAATGAAATGTCACTCAACCCTGCATCACCCTCTATGGCCAGAATACTGCATTTGCAATTTCAGAGTTGCTGGTCTGGCCTGTTGGACTTAGAAAAAAATTTAGCTGACATACCCGGAGCTGCAGTCATGGTTCCAGCACATTTTGTGCATGATTTAGATCATGAACACAGCTGATTTATTTAATTCAGAGATGAATCACTCCTGCAGTATCCACAGTGAGACATTTTTGTTAGATTAAAATGTCAAAAAGACAAACGCACAGCAAGGAGATACGTTTTGCTTTTGATTCTACTAAATGAACACTAGGGGGTGCTAAAAACAAGGCACATTTGACTAATAAAAATACTGTTTGGACTGGGATAAAAAAATTGTTTTGTAAAATAGGGATGTCACAAAAAGGTGTAGATAACTGTAGAATTATGAAACAAATTACACATTTAAAAATAGTTTCAGGTCTAGGGAGCAATAAGCTTTAATGCTAGTTATCAAATAATATTCTAAAAGCCCTTAACAGTTACCAAGGTGACCTGAGTGAAGCTCTGCTTGCAGCGTTAACATTTATTTTGAACTTGAGATTTAGTCTTATTTTTGTGGGAAACAACATAATTATAAATGTAAATGTGGCACTTTACAATAAGGGTCCCTTTATTAATGTTATTTAGTGTATTATTAAGCATTAATAAACCATTAAAGAAAGTGTTAACAACTGCTTTTATGCATTATATAGCATTACTAAACATATTATTTAATGCATTATTAAGCAATTCAAGTCTATTACCGAACTTAAGGGTCCAAAATTCATTCAATAATGCTTAAGTAATGCTTAGTAGTCTATTAAGCATTTAGAAAGTATTTCCAAAGGGGATCAATGTTTATAAGGTCAGATAAGGGCTTCCTGATGACAATCACACTACAGCATTAGTAAGACATTAATAATTGTTTATTAATGCATATCCAATCTAAATTACAGGGTAGGATAAGTGGATGCATTAGTTACTTATTGCTTATTCGCTGCAAATACACAACTATATTAAATCATTACTGTAATAATTATTAAGGGTTAATTAACTTGTTAACTAACAGGGTGATTAGCACACATGATGCAAATTAATTAAATAATGTAAGTGCTATTTAAAGCATTAACTAAGGTTCAGTAATAGACATTAGTTAAAATGCATTAAATAATATGTTTAGTTATGCAATGCATAAAATCTGTTGTTAACACTTGTTAACAAAGGGACCCTCATTATTATTCCCTTTACAGATGTAAAAAATACCATAAACATTGTGAGATACTGCCACCATCAACAACTCTTGCAAACTTAAACCCACTGAAAATGTAAAATTGCTTCTAAATTACTTTATTATCCATATTTTGCTTCTGTGTTTGGACTCGTTTTTCACAAGCCAACTGGAACTAATATGAAGACCCAAATGATTCCCAGCGAATCAAACCACAGAAGAGGTTGTGGCAATTCTCCTGAGCGGAGCCAGTGGATAATCTGTCCTCCATGTTTGGTCAGGTTTTCCGGGGCTGGAGCTGAAGTTGTGGATCTGAGTTTTTTTTTGTGCTAGAGCTGCAAACTTGGACCAAACCCCTCTGACTCATCATCCACCAATCGCTCAGCGTATGCAGATTGGAATCACTATGGCAACTAGAAGAAACAGGAAGCGGTGATGATGTCAGCCTCTGTTTTGAGCTCTTCCCCCATGTGGATGTGAATCAGTGAGTTTTGTTTTGGGCAGAGATAAGGGCTGGTTTACGGGCATGTGGACACGAGGGCAGAGCAGAGACAGGAAGTCTGCGCCTCGGAGCAGACTCCGAGATTACACCTACCTCCGTGAGTCTGCAGGGCTTTCACCAGCCTGATGTCACTCTGTTGTGCTTCAAGTCGACAGTCATCATCTGTCGCTGTCTTCGTCATAATTGAAGAACCTCTTCTATGCTTTGGCTTTTGGACAATGACTTCTTTTTATTTGGCTCCTGTTGGTTGTTGTTTCCTTTCTTTTATATTGCTTTTAGGTTGTTTTTGTCTGTATTTATTGACTATTTTTAACAGTTTTTGTTGTTGTAACTGTTAATGAGTCTCTCACCACTGTGGAGGAGTTCTCTTCTTTCTGGAGTAGTTCTCATTCAGCCACACCGCATGGGTTCTCATCACGAACAGACTGTTTAAGGTTAAAGGTCAGATGTTCTCCAGGATGAGAGCAGAGTTCATGGTTCCATGAGTTAAAGCAGGTGATCCTCCAGGTCCTGAAGCAGCCAAGCAGCCCCAGTCCATACCACTACCACCACCGTGTCTGAATGTTTCTGTGGTGAGAGTGTCAGTTTGACTCCAGATGGGATGGGACACACACCTGGGCTCATTCAGTCTCTTAAATTAATTTCCCCAAAGACTCAGGATGATCAGATGGACTACCTGCCTGTCCAAGGTGTCCGTCATCTCCCACTCTGTGATTGATGGAGACTCAGAGTCCACGTGTCCCTTCTCAGGCCTCGGTGGGTTAGAAGACCAATGAAGGAAATTAGTTTGCTGATCTGAAACAAAAAAAGCAAAAAGTGAAACAACCCTTCCTAAATCCAGACGATAAATGTGCCTTTTAAGTCCAGCTCACGGATCATAAATATATAAGAGGTGGTTCAAAACCAGCTGCAGTGATCAGATGTCCTGTTTGTACACCAGCTTCTGAGAACCACTCCAGCTGTAACCCATCACACGTTGGTGACTGCTGGTCGTTTCACCCGCAGGACCGCTTGTTCTCTTGAAAAGGAAAGCAGACAGAAAACCCAAACTGTAACAGCATGTTCCACCCACTGACCTCAGATCAGATGATGTCATGCATCATGCTCGGACCCTTCCTCATCTTCTCGCTTGCATCAGCAACACATGCAACCGCTTCTGGCTTTACGTAACACTGCTGTCCACTGCATCACTGTTACCATGCCTCTTGTGTGTGTGTGTGTGTGTGTGTGTGTGTGTGTGTGTGTGTGTGTGTGTGTGTGTGTGTGTGTGTGTGTGTGTGTGTGTGTGTGTGTGTGTGTGTGTGTGTGTGTGTGTGTGTGTGTGTGTGTTTAGGTTGAGTGTGTAAATGTGCAAACGTGTAAGGGAGAACATCTGTGCTAGGTTGATGATGTCACAGAAAGCCTGGAATATGTCTCACAGTTTGTTTTTACATCCGTGTGTCCTTTTTAGATGGAGAACAAAGGTGTATGTTTCACCTCAATGTAACTCCTCATCTGGAGCGAGTGGAAAGGAAAACTCTTGTGTCCCATGAAGAATCCTGCAGCAGAACCAAGATGGGCAGTTCTGGTTCTGCTGACCCGGCTCAATAATCCCTCCACTTAGAGCCAGCACAGGTAACATCGATGGGCAGGTCACTTTAAAGTGTTCCTCGCTGCGAAAGTTATAAAAACTAATTTGCTTATTATAAAGGTTCCTGAACAGCCTCTGTTTAATGAAATAAAGATTACACCTAAAAGGACTGATGAGCTAACAGCTAGTCCAAATGTCCTAAAACAACGTCAGTATTTTAAACTTTACAGTGAACGATGAGAAACATCAAAACTGTTTTGTTAATCTTATGCTGCGGTGATATGAAATACCTTTATTTCAGCTGTGGAGGCAGCAGATGTTCTACATCCTGCTGCTTCTGGGATAAACAATCACAACTCTGTGTAAATAATTGTCATCAGGGTTCAGTTTACACACACAATCCTCCGGGGATGCCTGGGGGACTGTGTGTGTGTTTAAGTCGTTCAACTAATCACCAGGGGCCCCTGCAGGGCATGAAAGTGCCCAAAGCTGGCCAGGCTCCCTCCAGGAAAACAATTGTTTATTAAATAAATGCAAAAATAAACTACGCTTAGCTTGCTACCATCTTATGGTTGGCTCCAAGTCTTGGCCCCTAAAGGCCTAGAAAAGGCCCTGGGTGTGGGACGGAGTTTTGAAAGGGAATTCAATTGTATCAAATATATACTGTAAATATTGAAAGCTTTTAAACGATTGCTTTTTAGTTAACAGATCACATCAAGATGGCGCTGCACGAGCAGCAGCCAGCTACAGTAGCTGTCTTGTGTGGTGTGTTTTAAATGCTCTTAAGATGGGCATGTGGTCTCTCAACTGCACGGCCCACTGGAGTACTCCTGTGTTGTTTGAGTTAATTTTTTTGCTGGTTTTGGAACTTTCTGGGAACGCACTCGGATATTCCTCCTCCATTCATGGATTTATTGTTTACACTATGGATCAGCTATTGTCACTGCGGACACCGGCTCTGTTCTCCACAGAAAAGCCGGGTTTGCCCTCAGAATTAAGGAGGAAACGTAGATGGTGCAGAGCGGGAAGTAAGCTCCAGGAGAGGAAACAGAGATATAAACCATATTTACCCTCCGTGATTATGGGAAATGTCCGTTCTCTCCCTAATAAGACTGATGAGCTCACAGCGCTGACCAGGCTACAGCAGGACTATAGACAGTGTAGCGTGATGTTTTTTATGGAGACGTGGATGAATGAGCTCATCAATCAATCAATCAATCAATCAATCAATCAATCAATCAATCAATCCTTTATTAATCCCAGAGGGAAATTAGAGTTTCAGTACACACAATTCAGAGATCAGACATACATGGGCAAGACACATGACAAGAATTGGTGACTGTGGTCGTTCGCAACCCTAGTTGCGCTACCTTAATAGAGATAAGAGGGTTACATGAGGATTGGTTCAGGTGGAGGGAATAAAAGGCACTTCAGAGTTACTCTCCACAGGGAGGGCAGCTTTGCTCTGCAAAAAAAAAAAACACCTCAAACAGATATGCAACCGACTTCAGACAACACAACATAACATGAGACTCGGGTAGATCGGGTTTTCACAGCATCTGTCTGTATTCCTTCGTGGGGGGTTTTAGTTGCTCGCAGCTCAAGGCTACCAGGGCGTCAGATTCAGATAACAAGAATTTGTTTGGATCAGGCTGAGATAATTTTCCTCTCTGCCTTCGGTCTTTAAACTGATCATTTCCAGTCCTTCAGTGAAGCCAATTTTGGGTTTTAAACCAGCCCATACCGTCCGGTAACTCTCTCCGAGATGACATCCATTTTGCACACTAATACTGGTATCGCAGCTAGAACATTGTCCAGCTTATGATTCACCTCGAGTAACGTCCCAGTCTGAGAAGTCTCCACACGGACGGTGCTTTCCGTGGGTGCGGGTCGCCCTCCAATCGCTCCCGTCTTCCCAAATTTCCAGAAAACCAGATATCCTCCCACTCCAATCAGGTGAGATCCAGTGATCATCAGACCAAATATCCACACGTCTTCCATGTCCTCAGTGGACAGCTGGCAGAGACATATGATCTTCCACTCCTTCCAGGAATCCAAAATATATCCCACCGGGTGCGTCCCTTGTGGACATGTGGGAGCCCCCTGCTCCGTTCTTATTGTTGAAAAAATCTTATCGATCGCATTGAATGACCAGTTTATCAAATCCATGGTTAGTAAAAATAGAGTTTTTCAGAAGAAATGCAGCGAAGCGCTCTGTGGGCAGACAGGACAAAGAGCCTTGGGAAAAAAAGATAAGGGAGCGAAAGAGAGAAGCGTCTGTACTCCTCGAGTGCCTGAAGAAGTAAAAAAAATATATATATATATATATATATATATATATATATATATATATATATATATATATATATATAGCTGACTCTAAGGTCTCCCTGGAAGGCTTTAAACTTATTCGGGCTGACAGGAGCGCGGAGCGGTAAGCACAGAGGTGGAGGTCTGGCTGTGTTTATTAATAAGAGATGGTGCAACCTGGCGTACGTGACCATTAACCAACAACTCTGCACAAAAGACATTGAGTTCGTAGATGTTGGTTTTGGCCCTATTACATCCCGATCAAGTTTTCAAATGTTATATTGTTTAATGTGTACATCATTAAGACAAAGGAAATGGTGTTTGACTTCCAGAGAAACACTCCTCCTCACTCACCGGTAAACATCCAGGGTGCAGACATTGAGGTGGTGGATACCTTAAAGTACCTGGGTGTGCATCTCAACAATAATCTGTCCAACAACACAGTGTCACGTAGCGGTGTGGGTGGCGGCGGACCATGTGTGGTGGAGTTGACCCAGGAGGCAGAAATGCAGGCTCAGGTAACATAAAACAGATTTAATGACTGAGGATACAGCAGGAGCAACAAGACCAGGTGGAGACACAACAACAATGATCCAACCACGGACACATGCAAAACGGGAGGTATAAATATACAGGGAACAATCAGGAACACATGGGCAGGTTAACAAGGGGCAGGTGAGTCCAATAAATAACTAATCAAGGGCAGGAGAGAGCAAGAGTCAGAGGGGTAGGAGCAGATCCTGACACACAGATGCTCTGTATAAGAACGGCCAGAGCTGTCTCCACCTCTTGAGGAGGCTGAGGTCCCTCAGAGTTAATTCCCATCTGCTAAAATCCTTTAATCACTCTGTTGCTGGATCTGTTAACCACTCTGCTGTGTTCTGTTGGGGTGCAGGCAGCTCTGAAAGAGACAGAAAGAGACTGAACAAGCTAGTTCACAACGCTAGCTCGGTATGGGCTTCCCACTGGACTCATGTGAAGGAGATGTGTGAAAGGAGGATGATGGGGGAAAATGACCTCCATCTTGGAAAACCCCTTCCACTGGCTGTGGAGACAATGGACAGCTCCTTCAGAGGCAGATTGAGACATCCTAGGTGTAAAACAGAACACTACCATAGGTCGTTCATCCCCTCTGCAGTGAGAGTGTATGACTCTTAATTTTAACTGGTACTGGCATTATCCGGGTACACAATAAGATCAGTGTAATTTCAGTATGTGTTCAATACTTGTGCAATACCGGATGCATATTTGTATGTCTGTGTCCCCCACAGCATGCATAGTGCTTGAAATGTAAGGTTTTTTTTATTTGTTGTTTTTAGTGGTTGAAGTTTACAATAATCACTTACTGCCTTTGTGTGTTTACCTGTAATCATGTTATTTTCTTCTTCCTTTTCAAGTGTATGTGCTGCTGCAGCAAATGTAAATGCAAATAAAGTCTATTCTATTCTATTCTACTCTATTCTATTCTAAAAAGGTCTAGTGGTGAGAAATCTACCTACCTTTTCCTTTTAAGGCACTTTGTTTTGCTTTCTTGTTTTTTATTTTCTTGTCCTGTTTGTCTCTTATCTTCCTACATCTCCTCCCAAAGTGCAGCCCAAAGACCTACATGGCCCATTACCACAAATGGAAACAATGTTATTTCACCCGGATGCGACTGATTCACCAGGGTCCCCCTCTGTAGCCAGGCCTGGAGGTGGGGCACGTTGGCGAGCACCTGGTGGCCGGGCTTTCACCCATGGAACTCGGCCAGGCACAACCTGAAGAGGTGACATGGGTCCCCCCTTCCAATGGGCTCACCGCTCGTGGGAGGTGCCAAAGGAGTCGGGCGCAGTGTGTGATGGGTGGGGACCTTGGCGGTCTGATCCCCAGCTTCAGAAGTGAGCTCTTGGTACATTGAATGTCACCTCTCTAGTGAAGAATGTGCCTATATTGGTGTGCGAGGTTGAGAGGTTCCATATAGTTGGACTCCCCTCAACCATGGCTCTGGCTCCAGAACCAGTACCCTTTGAGAGGGGCTGAACACTAGCCTTCTGGAGTTGCCCCCACTGAGGGGTGCAGAACAGAGTTGTGGGCATACTAGTTACACCCCATCTTGGTTCATGTGCACGTCGCTTCCGGTCGGTAACAAGATGGCGCCTGTGCTTGACTTAGCTGCAGTCACCGGCCACTTTTTCAAACTTTTCTCCACTAACCTCCTCTTTTCCACCTTGCTCCTGTCTGCGATCCTCTTCAGTAGTGTCCCTGCTACCATCTCCTATGATCGCCCTACTCTTTTGTCCTTCCGTTCATTCACGATCGCCCAAGACGCACCAAGGACATTCCATCCTGTTTGTTTATCTGAGTGGTGCACTGGCCCGGAGCCAAACGACGATTCCAACCAGGGCGCCTCCAGCGATGTTTATCTGGTCCCGGGAAAATGTCGGAGGAAAAGAGGTAAAAGAGCAGGAATCCAGGTGAGAATAAGACTTCTCTTAAAACGTGGTTTATCTAGTAAATATTGACGTGATCTTCTAGCTTCTTGTCCTTTGTTTGGCGACTTGAGCACCACTTCCGCATTCCCACCAGGCCGCGTTGCAGCGCAGTTTCTCCATCCAAGCTTCTTAAGGTCGGTTTATCTTCTTTCCTCAGTGGTTTCTCCTCCTGTTCCCTCCATAAGTGGTTTTTATAAACACCGTGGATCTAACCCTGCTAATTTACGTCCACTAACTCCAGCTGTTTCTGTAGTTTCTGATTCCTCCTCCTCACTCAGCATGGCTCTATTAAATACCCGCTCTGTTAACAATAAGTCCTTCCTGCTCAATGATTTAATTCTCTCTAAAAACCTGGATTTTCTGTTTCTGACTGAAGTTTGGCAGCAAACATCTGACTGCTCTGGTCTGACTGAACTCTGTCCGAGTGGTTATTCTTTTCTTAGCCAGCCCCGGGGTTCTGGTCGTGGTGGAGGCCTAGCTGTTGTTTTCAGAGACCATCCTCCATGTAGCTCTACAACCTCTGGTCACTTTGCTTCCTTTGAACTGCAGCTGATTAAAGTCGGGCGTTAGGACCCGTTCTACTGTGCTGTGGTCTATCGTCCACCTGGTCCAAACAGTTCTTTCCTTCAGGAGTTTAGTGACTTTCTGTCCTCCACTGTGAAGCTGTCCAAACTGGTGATTGTTGGTGACTTTAACATCCACGTTGATGATCCCTCTGATCAGTTTGCCATGAATTTCTCCAGCCTTATGGACTCCTTCAGCTTTACCCAGCATGTTTCTGGCCCCACACACACCAGGGGGCACACCCTAGATCTTGTTTTTACCCTGAGTCTAAATGCTGACAGTGTTTGTCCTGAGAACATTTATATTTCAGATCACCATTGCATTTTCTTTAACTTGTCAGTTTCTGCGTCCCCACCTCCTGCTCGCCGTATGGTTCGTTCTCGTTTTCTTAATGAGAGCACAGCTAGCAATTTTTCTGCTGCTTTTGATCCACCCTGTTCTTCTGATAACAACCCATATTCCTTAACTTCTCAGTTTAACGAGCACTGCCTCTCCATTCTGGACAACATCTGTCCTGTCAGAACCAGATCAGTTCCTGCAGTGAACCCTACTCCCTGGTTTAATGACAGCCTTCGCAGCCTGAAGCGCCAATGCAGAAACATTGAGCACTTGTGGAAGAAAACCCATCTCCACGTCCATCTGCTGCACCTAAAGGATCTTCTGACATCCTTTACCTCTGCAGTCAGAGATGCTAGGGTTGCCTATTTTTCCAACCTGGTGTCCCAGAGCAAAGGGAACCCCAAAGAGCTGTTTAACACCATCAGCAGCATTGTCTCTCCTGCCTCTCCAACAGCCTCCATCCACTCTGTTGCAGACTGAGAACTTTCTGTCTTTCTTTGTGGACAAAGTCAATAAGGTTAGATCTAGCATCTCTCCTTCAGCCTTATCGCTGCCTCTCCCAACTCCAACCAGGCCCATCATCCTAGATAGCTTTGCTCCGGTTTCTTTGCCTGAGTTAACCAAACTAGTTAACTCTATGAAGACCTCTGCATGCCCCCTCGACATCTTACCCTCATCTTTGTTTAAAAGTGCTTTTCAGTCCATCGGTCCCAGCGTGCTCTCTATAATTAATGCTTCTCTGGTTTCTGGTCAGGTCCCTGCTTACTTTAAGAATGCTGTAATCCACCCGCTTCTTAAAAAAGCGAGTCTCGACTCCTCTCTCCATAGCAGCTTCAGACCCATCTCTAAACTTCCATTCATGTCCAAGATCTTGGAAATGGTTGTGGCTAAACAACTCACAGCTGCTCTTGATGAACAGAACATCTATGATTGCTTCCAGTCAGGTTTTCTTATAGCTCATTGTACTGAAACAGCTCTTCTTAGGGTCTCTAATGACCTTCTGACTCACAGTGATGCAGGGGACTGTTCTGTTCTGGTCCTGCTGGACCTGGCTGCAGCTTTTGACACTGTTGACCATCACCTGCTACTGGAGAGGCTGAGAGACTGGGTAGGTCTATCAGGAACTGCTCTGGAGTGGTTCTCCTCTTATCTTTTTGAGCACACCTTTTCTGTGGCCGTCTCCAAGTTTAGGTCCTCCGCCACCTCTCTTACCCATGGTGTCCCACAAGGTTCTGTGCTGGGGCCTCTGCTCTTCCTCCTCTATCTGCTTCCTCTTCAGCACATCCTGAGCTCCTTCAAAGGAATCTCCTATCATCTTTATGCAGATGACATCCAACTGTACATCTCCTTTAAGCCCCATGAGATGTCTAAGCTGCAGCTGTTACACACCTGCTTAGACTCTATCAAAACCTGGATGACTGGGAGCTTTCTTCAGCTGAATGAAGATAAGACTGAGATCCTCATCTGTGCCCCAGACAAGCTGGTTCTCAAAGTCAGAGACTCTCTTGGTCAGCTTGCTTCTCACACCAAACCTTCCATCTGGAATCTTGGCGTGACCTTTGACCCATCGCTCACCCTGGATTCTCATGTCAGTTCTCTTGTTCGCTCTTCCTTCTTCCATCTCAGGAACATTGCTAAGCTGAGTCCCATTCTGTCCTGCTCTGAACTTGAGACTGTTATCCACACCTTCATCTCCTCACACTTAGACTACTGTAACTCTCTTTTCACGTGTCTGAGCAGAACCTCCCTGAACCGTCTACAGGTGGTTCAGAATGCCTGTGCTCGGCTTCTGACCAAGTCCTCCAAGCACACTCACATCACCCAGCTTCTCCTCCAGCTTCACTGGCTGCCAGTCAACTTCAGGGTTCATTTCAAGATCCTGGTTCTGGTCTATAGGGCCTTACATGAACAAACACCATCTTACATTGGTGATACCTGGAGAGGTATGGTTGGGAGGAACGACCCTCCTGGTCTAAACCTGAACACTGTTTTGTTATTGGACCTCTGTGCTCTTCATGGATTGTCCATAATGAAGATGACATTCAAGCATAAACGTGTCTATATGTGCCTTTAGGTCGCAGTTCAATGATCAACTTTGTTGTAATCTGCGGCCTCATGTCTTGGACACTCAGGTAAAGAGAGGGGCGGAACTGCCAACTGACCACTACCTGGTGGTGTCTGCATCGATGGTGGGGGAGGATGCCGCCGCAGGGTCATCAGTGCCTGTTGTGGCGGCAGCCCCCAAACTTGGTAGACACCAGCAGTTAGAGATGCTGTCAAGATGAATAAAGTGTCCTATCAGGTCTTTGGCCTCCAGAGGCAGCTGATAGGTACCTGCAGTCCAAGTGGAATAAGGCTTGGGTAGTCGCAGAGGCAGAAACCCGGGTGTGGGAGGAGTTCGGTGAGACTATGGAGCAAGACTTCTGTACAGCTTCGATGAAATTCTGGTTCACCTTCTGGTGGCAGAGGAGGGAAAAGCTGTGCATTACCAACACTGTTTATAGTGGGAATGGTGTGCTGCTGACCTCGACTCACGATGTAGTGGATTGGTGGTCGGGGTACTTTGAAGACCTTCTCAATCAGCACATCTTCCAGTCAGGAATCTGCGACTGGGGACTTTGGGTTGGGCTCTCCAACCTCTGGTGCTTAGGTCACTGAGGTGGTCAAAAAGCTCCTCAATGGCATGGCAGTCCCGAAGGGTATATAGGGGTTTGCCCAATTGATCTACAAGTGTTTTGTGGATTTGGAAAAGACGTTCAACCTTATGTTCCAACCCTCATCTAAGGTCATGAACTCTGGGTAGTGATTGAAAGAATGAGGCTGTGGATAAAAGTGGCCAAAGTTAGTTCTGGGTGCCAAGGCTTTTCCTTGGAGATAGGGTGAGAAGATTTTGTCATCTGGGAGGGGCTCAGAGTAGATCCTCATGCTCCTCTAGATCAAGAGGAGCCAGTTGAGGTGGCTCAGGCATCTGGTTATATTCCTCCTGGATGCCTCCCTGGTGAGGTTTTCTGGCCGCATCCAACTGGGAGGAGACAATGGACAATGGATGGAAGGATGGACTTTGAGAATGTTCCTGTGGCTATATATGGACATAGCTGCATGGCCAATCAGCTCAAAAGAAACCCCAGTATGATGAAAATCCTTATAAGTAATGTATTATTGGTAGAAGCTGGACCTTTTTAGAGGTCTTCCTGGGTGTGTGAAGGTTGCCCTTTTGGGGGCCCTGGGCTTTCCCATTGCTCTCTCGTAATTTAAAACCTGCCTATCATATAAAACTGAGGTGATGGAGGAGAAATCATGGAAATGTTGTAAATTTTAAAAAACTTTGCATTAATCTTTTCTTGAAGTAGCTGTTAGCTCAGATGTTATCTCTATTTCTCCAAACTGAGTTTGTTCAAAAAGCTTCGACATGAAAGATGGTGATAAATTTATACGTAGAAACAACTTTATTCCTTTTATCGAAAACCTTTATGCATGAATTTGTTTATTTTGTGACAAATCCGCTCTTATGTTTAAATCTATACATGATTGTTGTTTATTTATTATTCATTAAAACAAAGTAATGAGTTATTCTGCGGCAAACTGACTGATTACATTGACATCGGTTGTATTAAAAAGTAAAATATAACCTGAATAAATGGTTGTAGTTGTTTTAAAACAGTAATTGCATTGTAAATCAATCACTTGGTTCCGCCTTTGTCATTTTATCAAGGTTTTTGGTTTAAACTAATTAAAACATTATAATTTTCTACTTGAAACAAGTGCCTTTCTTTTGGTTGATGTAAACGTCATTTTAATTGATCATTTACAGGTGATGTGGTTTAATCTACATTGAAATGATACGATTATCTTTAAGCTCCACGTGAGGCTTTGACTGAAAAACATCAATGTGTTCGAATAAAAACATACATATCTAATTAAGATGGTGAATTCTGCCTTTTGTTTTCTCTGTTTCTGAAATCATCCCAGAACACTCAGATGTTATAAGTGAGGGAGCATCACAGATGCTGCTCAGATTTTCTGCTGATACTCAGCGCGCGCTGACTCCAACAGGTAAACACATCGTGACGTAGAACGCTACCCTTCCTCCCCCCACCCACCCACCCCCATCACCACCACCAGCCTCCCAGCTGCGTCCGCCGCTGTCCCGTCCTGTCTGGCCGCCCTCCCGCCCGGTGTCTGCTCCACGCTCTACCCCGCTCCCGTCCCGGACCCGAAGCCTTTGCCTCCTCGTTCACCAACCCCGGCTCCCGGTCCACCCTTCTTCTCCACCCCTCCCGGTGAATGCACCACCAGCGCCGTGAAACATGACTGGCATCGCCGCCGCTTCTTTCTTCTCCAACTCCTGCAGGTTCGGGGGCTGCGGTCTCCAGTTCGAGTCTCTGGCCGAGCTCATCGTCCACATCGAGGACAATCACATCGGTGAGTCCGGGCCGGAGGAGGGGGGAGGCGGAGGGGCTCAGCGGCTAGCCGGAGTCGGCTAGCATGCAGCTAGCTACATTCCGCTATTTCTGCTGCCCGCTCGTCGTCGAGGTTCGGCAGAGAGCGACTTCCTCCTTTATTATTATTATTACACATGTATTACATTGTAATGTTAATATACGTTTAATGACACCATGCTTGTGATTTTAGCATTGGCGAGTCGAGCATGGTAGGTATGATAGGTGTAGCATCCCGGCCAGGCAGCGGTTTGTCAGCTAACAGCGCTGATAGGTCCGTGTTTACGTACCAGGCCTGATGCTGCAGCAGCAGCCCGACCCCCCAGTCAGAGCATCCCTGTCTGCTCTACCTGCACAACCCCCTTACGGCTCTGACGTCACTTCAGGCTAACCTACACAAGTCAGAATTGGATCTTCCTGCAGATAAAACAAACCGTTTCATTTAATTATCAGACATTCTGACTCTTATCGGTTATAAATGAACTTTTAATTTGTTTCCCTTCATTTTAATGACTTGAAGTAAATGCTGCAGTCCAGAGGAAGGGGTGATGTCACGTTTTCAGCAGCATCACATAAATATGATCAATCTAAAGCTTCAGATCAGAAAAAAAACAACTGAATAAATACAAACAATAATGTCCAATTGATGGTAAAAACTATCCAAACCAACCTGGCCATGTGTGGAGAAGTAACAGACCCCCCTGGTAAATCATAAATGAACCTACTTTTTTAGAAAATTGAGTTCAGTTCCACCAGCCTCACCCAGACGTGATAACTACTGGATATGTAGAAATAAGACCTCACTTCATCAGAACCGGTCACTAGAGCAGGCTAAAAGATCTAAAAAAAAGCAACAATGTTCTGAATAAAAAAATATAAAAAACGATCACAGGAAATTACCTAAAACGCTTCAGGGCTCACTGGTTTTAAAACAAACATCACAATGGCAACAGTCAGACACGGTGGCGGTAGGGTGATGGTCTGGGGCTGCTGTGCTGCTTCGGGACCTGAGCCATCTGCTATAACGGATAAAACCATGAATTCTGCTCTCTAGCAGAACGTCATGAAGAGAACATCTGACCTTTGACCTTAAACAGGCCATGCATGCTGGGAAGCCATCCAATGTGGCTGAATAAGAACTATTCTGTAAAGAACGGTGGAACACAGTCCCTCCACAGTGGTGACACACTCATTAACAGGTAGGGATAACAATGTCTGGAAATGTTTCAGTTTGATTCACAATTGTATTCACATCAAGGTTAAACAGCACATAATTGATAGTGCAGTAATAGAAATCATATTATTAGAACATGTTTTTCTTTTTTATCTTTTATATGTTCTTGGAGCAGCTTGTGACTTTTATCTAGTGAGGCGGTTAATAAAAGGTATGTTCTTCTGGTTCTACTCTAACAATGCAAGGAAGAAAACTGAAGGTAGAAATAGCTTCGAAACATATTTATTAAAAAATGCACCCAGAGTGATCCCTGCATTATTTACCAAGGCCGGCTGCCTGGACATTTCTCCGGGCCGTCTGATTGTGTTTTTCTTTCTACACTCTAACACTGAACCAACATGTTTCACGTGCTTGTTCGAGTTACGGTGTGCCGTCAGAAGAAACATCAAACCGTTTTTTAAAGAAGAAAAGTTGAGCCTTCAAGTCCACTAAAGTGTTATTATGGTAAATCCTGGTCCGCTGCTGGAGACGTCTCTGTCCCTCACTCACCCACGGTGCTGAGAAACGGCATTGGCAGCAGATGGCCACAGCCACCATTATCGGCTGTAGCCCCGGTACCCCTCTCCCCTGCGAAGGGGAAAACCCAGATCAGGTCAGTCAGAAGCACAAAAAATCATCATGTGATCGCGTTGATTGAAATTGCAAGTTTGGTCCAAAAACGATAGATGGTTCAGCCCCATTAGCAGGTGTCACAGTCGAATTCAGCAGTAGTCGCTGAGGGCGCCACAACCACTTCCTAGATTTGGGCGTCGACTCGGGTAAAAATTGTCTGATTTTGAACGTTGTTTACTCAATCGAAACATTTATTTGTGGCTAAAATCCAAAACAGGAGAGACCTCTTAGAACTGTGTGTGTGCTTGAAAGGCAGTCAACAGATGAAAGACTTACTTATCTTTAGGGATTCTAGGTTTATTTTGCACCCTAACCCTGAATTATCATAGTTGTGGTTGATAATGAACATTTACCCAGTGGTGCATAACTGGTGCACCGATGGAACTAAAAGGATGGTGACACCACAGAGGAGTGCGCTGACTCGTGAACCTCTGAATAAAATCAGGGCTAGTCACTACTGGTGGCCAGTTTCTCTCCTCATGAGGCCGTTGGAAGGAGGTGAAGGGGTAAAATGGATGCTTCATTGAGCCAGTCTCCATGGCAACTGGCAGTCTCTGACAGGGTTGGGGGGGCAGTATGTTGGCTGAGTTATTGCACACCTGCTGTCTCACTAACAAAGAGCTCAGCAGAGCCGCCAGCGGTGGTGATAACACTCTAGATCATGGGTCATGTTGTGGATGATGGTGAGCAGGGCGTTTCCTTCCAAATTCACTGAAAAGGTTGAAATTAGCCCAGAATTCAATTTTATCACGCTGCACATCTCTTGATCTGCAGTTTTCCAGTGAATTAAGGATATTAACTAAGGAAAATGTGGACACAGGTATTATTTCCCCAGTCCTGAAGCCCCAAATGAAAAAAAAACCATAACAAACGCCCCATCTGGCTTTTGGTTTGCCCTTTGACTCCAAGTGTCTGTGTAGCAGAATGCTGGTTTAGTGGTCAGATCTCTTACTTAGATTAATGAATCGGCTCCTCTCCTCTCCTCACACCACTCCTTATAAGCAGCCGGGCCAAGCTCATACACTGTCTGATCAATATTGCGACTAGATCAGTCAGCAGTGAGACCAGATGGAGACTCTGGTGAGCGTGAGACATTTTCATAAACCAGACTTTAGCCATGCTGGTGCTGCGGAGAGCAGGCATCGTCTCATCATGGCTGCAGTCTGTGCTGCCCTCTGGTGGCAGGGCATTGATGTGATTTATGTCCCACTTTGGGTTTGAATCCCTAATCTGAACCTGAGTCTAGTCTGGACAGACCAGATGAGCCGATCGTGAGCCGTTCCATGAGAGATTTGGGTAAATGTAAGGCTGATCTCATCCCATCAGAAAGGATAAAGGTGACATAACACCGTTTAGATTACAGCAGAGGAAGTGGTTCAGGTGCTGAATGTGTTTGTTGTCCAGGGCTTGTGTGTGCAGCAAGTCTAGGTAAGGCTAGAGGAATGTGATGATGTCAGGCTCCTGCGGACAAAATCAGCGAGTTGTGTTCTCACCTGCACAAGCGCACACCTGCCTCTTACCTCAGCGGGGTGGTGGTGGTGGTGGTGGTGGTGATGGTGTGTGTGTGTGTGTGTGTGTGTGGGGGGGGGGGGGTTAAAGATACTGTTCAGACCACGTGGAAACCAGTTCCATGTGCCGGGAAGTCCCAAAGCTTTGGATCAGATTTAACTTAGACTTTGATGTTCTGGAGTTGTGTTTGCACGGTTGCAGCATTTAGCAACAGTTTTTTTTTTTGGTGATCCAGGTAGGGATCCAGGTATGGCCCAATCGTAATATCATTTCATATTATTCTGTTGAAGGAGGTTCCATCAGGTTGTCTGCTGCTGATCACCAATGAGGGCCCATCATACTGATCACATGGATTGGCTGTAACTTTTATGTGGTTATGCTGTGTGCTGCTAATCTGTAAAAAGGGACCCTTAACAGTGACTTAGTTTTGACTAAATTATTTTTACTAACGTTTTCAATGGAAAAATACAAAACCCAACTATTTTCAATCACTCAGGATGATCATGTCCAGGATGCCTGACTCTACACCCGCGTACTGCAGCAGAAAGCAGCAACCATTCAGCCTACGTGAAAACTGAGAAACTCTAAATGTAACATTAACCCTCTCAGGCTCAAAATAAGTTTTGATACAAGGACGAACAACTAAGTCTTTCAAGGGTTCTTCTGAGTTAAAAAAATGCTCATGAAGTACGTATGTGGAGTAACCAGGTGGGTAGGTTTTAACGTTGCTAATCTGCAAGGCCTGCCTCCAGAGGGTTAAAGCTCTCAGCAGTGCAAATGGAGCAGAAGGTATCATTTTAAGATTTAGACAAAGATTTACATGATTCGTTACTGTTATCTGTTTATTTCCTGTAGCAGGGTTCTAAGTGAGAGGGCAGTGGGTTTTGTTTCCATGTGTACGAGAATCACAACATTAGGAAATTGCTGCGTAACTTGGTGCACGAAAAGATAAATGATGAGCAAAACTTAGAATTAAGAAATAAACAAAATGAAATGAAGATAATATTGGGAGACAATAATTAGAGAAGCAGCTACTTTATACAAGTCAAGAGTAGATACTGGTCAGAGCGGGTCAGTTCAGGTGCAAACACAACATCGGGTCATGTGACTGAAACGAAGCAGCTGGAGTGGGCAGGTCTACGATTGTCATTCATGAGTCCAGACGCAGAGGGCAAGAAACTGTTTTTGTGGCGAGAGGTTCTGGTCCGAATAGTTCGGAGCATCCTGCCAGATGGAAGCGAGTCGAAGAGACTGTGTCCAGGGTGACACGAGCCTGCTGTGTTCTGAGCTGCTCACCCCAGTGTCCTGGAGGTGTACACGTCCTGTATGGAGGGGAGTTTGCAGCCAGTGACCTACTCAGCAGAGCACACAATACACCACAGCCTCTTCGTATCCCTGATGGTGGCTCCAGTGTACCACATGGTGACTGACGAGGTGAGGATGGACTCGATGACTGCGGTGTAGAACTGCCTCATCGACTGTAGGTTGTGTTTCTTCAGCTGCCTCAGGAAGAACATTCTCTGGTGGTTGAGGTCTTCGGTGATGGTGGTGCCCAGGAAGCAACATCAGTGATTGTGATGGGAGTGTCAGACAGGGTTGTGTGTGTGTGTGTGTGTGTGGGGGGGGGGGGGGGGGGGGGGGGCTTCCTAAAGTCAACAACAACCTCCACTGTCTTCTGCATGTTTAGCACCAGGTTGTGGCTGCAGCAGGACACCAGCCGGTCCACCTCCATACTGTAGGCAGATTACGTCGATCACATACTTTTCATGGGGATCGATGGATAATGAGCGCTGGCCAATGAATCGAAACACCAGTAGTTCTGATGAAAAAAGCTAAATCTGATGGTAATGCTAGGACCGTATCAAATCCATCACATTTTTTAAATCAAACTTTGCTGTTTTTGTTTTGTCTGAATTCCATACTTCCATTCTAACCGTATTTATTCACCTGAAAGGTGCGTAATTATAAAGTGAGCCAGAAATAATTAATCAAATCAGTAGCCTCAGAAATTCAGAGGTAAAAATGGCAAATCTGCTAAACAAGCTAGCTTCAACAGTTTTCGTAATGCCTGTTAGCAACGTTCTAATGCAGAATAGCTACAAATGTTTTGTGGAGATTAAAAAAATAAGAACGCTCGATATTGACTTTTTAAAATTCAATTCAATTCAAGTTTATTTATAAGCACCAAATCACGACAAGAGTTGTCTCAAGGCACTTTACACAGTAAACACTCCAACACAGGCCAGTTCATTAAGCCAATCAGAAAAAAGTTTCCTGTATAAGGAACCAAGCAGGTTGCATCGAGTCACTGACTAGTGTCAGAGTCTTTACAGCAATCCTCATACTAAGCAAGCATGTAGCGACAGTGGAGAGGAAAACTCCCTTTTAACAGGAAGAAACCTCCAGAGGATCGTGGCGCAGTATAAGCAGCCATCCACCACGACTCACTGTGGATCGAGAAGACAGAGGAGACACACACACACACACACACACACACACACACACACACACACACACACACACACACACACACACACACACACACACACACACACACACACACACACACACACACACACTCCCAAGTAATGTTTCTATGGTTACATTGTGGTTTCTTAGTAAATATTCTATTTGGTGAGAGATAAACTTTATTGTATTTATCCTAGTGAATCTATAACTAAACAGGTAAACTAGTAGTAGCACATTCAATGTCAAAGAAAGTAAAATGTTATTATCAGGAGCGGGAGAATGTTTAAGTGGTTAGCAACAGTGTTCAAGCCGATGGCCCCCTCCATTTACCGATACCCGATGGACCGATGTCTGTCAAAATGAGTTGAATCCCCTTCATTTGGAGAGGCTTTTCTGAAGACAGCCGAAGACGTTCCAAACGCCAAAGTCGAAGATATACGCCCTGGGTTCGTAGTCTCACTGCTGTGTAAAATGAAAAGTACTTCGATTTCATTTAGTAATAAGAAAAACGGCCATGTTTAATTTGTCTCCAACAGCAGCTAAATGATATTTCTCTGAGATTATCTCTGTGATGCCTTTAGACCAAAAATAATTAGTAAGTTCAACGTGGAACTTTGGCCTTTGGTTTGATCAGGAAGTTAATGAACAGTACAAGTAAATTCATGTTAAAGAGTGAGAAACCCCTAAATCAACTTTGTTTTGCTGATTAACTGTATAGATGTGTCTAATAGTCCCATAAATATTTGTAGTTGTTATAATGGCATTTTACTGCATCTTATTTAATTACTAATTCAGCCAAAAATCATCATTACTTCTCCATCTTCAGGTTAAAACTGCCATACACTGATTTTGAATCAGTCACAGCTAATGACTAAGAGGTGCCAAGTGATGGTGGTTCTGTTTTACACTGCTACACTAGACTACAGCCGAGTCTCGGCCGCACCTCCAGCTGACTCCATAAGCCTCCTTCAAAAACGTCCCCCTTCCCTTCGTCTAATGATGATACTTATTTACAAATTGTGCCCAATAAATCACTAATTCTTTCAAAAACTAAATCTCAGATGTGCCATCCCATTTTGAGAGAGAGGAGATAAAGAGATTGATGTATAATATCTGCAGGGTACGTACCGATACCAATATTTTCCTATTATACATTTTAATGCCAATAGCCGATACCAGTGTAGACCAATAACATCGGACATCACTAAAAATAACAATAATGAAAGGTGTGATTCTCTTGCATTTGTCTGAAAACCTTTGCCAATAACATGTTTTTGACTGAAGGCGACCACTGGACTATCCGGTTGTCTGTCTCACCAAACCACTGGGTCCTCCACTCATAACTCACTTGTGTGTTTAGCAACAGAACACCACTGATGTGAGAGGTTCTCCGCTCAATAATATCAGAGAATATTATAATAATAACAGCCGGCTGCTACAACTTCAACTTTAGTACAAACTGTCAGAGTCCCAAAAACAAAAACACCTTTTGAAATCACAGACAACAAAAGACATTTGGACCTAGGAAACGACTGGTGTTTAGCACATTCTCGTTTCCTCTGGCAATGCAGGCCCTGGTGTTGGGTGGGTGTGTCCTAAGGATGATAGCTGACGGTAGGGGTAAGTGTTCTTGTTTAGCAGATTTGCCCTTGTAGCTTTAACCAACTTAAAAAACAAAGCTGTGGTGCAGAAGTACACAGAGTGCTTTTGAATGGTCTCATGTGCAAAATTAGCCGTTACTGTGTTTTGTTTTCTACGAGTGTTTAAAAACTCTAGAAGTGAAGGAGGGATGATATCAGAGTTTTTATGTCTAAAATTCAACTAAGTTCACAGAAACATGTCAGGTTAATGGAGGTCGAACCCCCCCCCCCCCCAACCAGGGGCAGTAAATTTACCGTAGACCCTACTCATTTATACACGAGAATACTGAGATTTTCCACACGTTTGTATTCACAACAGTTTGTGTTGCTTGACCCAGACGTGCAGAACCCGTTATGTAGCTGTTCCTTTACATCTTTGGAAGGCAACTTCGATGTGAAGTCTGGTTTTCAGACGACTACGGTCCCTTCCCCTTTTCAAAATCCTTTTTCTTTTCCTGGGACAAGAAGAACGATCCTGTTCCTCAACTTTGGATGTGGAACGTGTGCAACCCTCCGCTGTTTGTTGTTCAAACTAACCGAGTACAGCAACAGCGTATCTGTCGGTTGGTTTGGCAGACGGCGTGCTTTCAGGGCGTACGACTGCTCTCCGCTGTTTTGCCTTATTTGCAAAACTGTTGCACTAATAACAGCAATAGATGCACAACATTTTGGAACCTAATCAGTTTTTGAACTCTGAATTTAATCAACACTTGAGTCTTTATTTTGTGCATTGTTCAGTATTAATGTCAAGCATTTGACCAAAGTTAATGAAACAAACCAATAAAGTGATCACGTGTTAAATAAAAACAGGTGAATAAAAACAATAGTGCTTTAAAGATGTCCGTCACTGAGAAACCATGTTTAATGATTATGTCTGATTATTATCAATCACTCTGCGTGTTTCATGCAGGCTGAACATGAAAATAGTCTCCTACACCTATCTCCTGCATTAGCTACTGATAGAAAACAGACGGTGAAACTCTAAGATTAGAAAATCCTTATAGATCTACGTCACACTGTCACTGAACACTCATGGGCTCACCCATCTAAACCCTTTTTACAAGACACACCATGCCGGTAAATCGGCGTAATATTACCGCAATGGTATGTCTATAAACGCGCCATGCCGGCATGGCGTTGCGCGAATTTTGCGATATTCGTTCCGCCTCGCTTGGTAGTAATATTGCGGTAATGGTCTGTCGTATGCGCCCTGGCGCAACAGAGGCAGATGTCATGATGACGTGAGGAGTTATTGCTGAGCTCCGGCTGGCAAATTTATTGAAAATGAAAGTAAACACAAGCAATAAGGTTTGCTTTTTGAACAAAATCAGCTGAGATGGCAAACTGGAGCGCCGCAGCGCTCCATGAGCCTCTCTGTTAGAGCTGAAGCTCAGATCACCAGAGACTGCACAGGGACTGATGGGGACAGACACCTTTAGGAGCTGCTTGTTAAAAAAAACTTAACGATCACGGCTTCAATCGCCATAAAAGGCAAGTTATGTCCAAGATAAACGGAAGTCTGCAGCAGCGCAGAGACCGCCCCCATACCCCCTTTATGCCGCCATCGCCTAATCTTTTATAAAATTGCCACGATTGCGCCACATTACCGCCATAGTCTGATCTTATAAACCACCTTCATCCTCCCCAGGGAGCCGTGGCAAATCCCGTTTTGCAAACGCTCTGGTCCTGTAAAAACTGCTTCTAGACTCACGACGGGGAAGACTGTTGTTGGTTTTGAGTCCAGGAAACAGCAGAGAATGTCTCGACTAGTAGAAGCTAACCGTTAGCGTTAGCAACTCCACCACACAGCAGAACTCCTCCAGGCTTGTTATTTTGGAGATAAAACATCAGCGTTGCAGAGCAGACAGAGTCAGTGGTAGAGTTGTGTTGCTGTTAGCAAAATTTGGAACGGTGTTTTAATAATAACAATTATTGTGAAAGTTGAAATATCTAATTAAATTGTAAACATCCTGGCTCTTTTCAGCCTCACGGATTTAACTTACATCTGCAGAAATATAACACCTTAAGACAGCTAGAGGGCACCACACGATCAGAATTAGCATCATTTAGTCCAGGTCAGGTGGCCAGTTTGCTTCCCATCCCTCCATTAAAGGTGTGAGACAGGAAGGTGTGTGTGTGTGTGTGTGTGTGTGTGTGTGTGTGTGTGTGTGTGTGTGTGTGTGTGTGTGTGTGTGTGTGTGTGTGTGTTAGAGCATGAGAAACCATGTGTTCATGATACTTTTGTAACGACCTGTGAAGGTGTAGCAGAGCAATTACTGGACTGGTAATCCTGAACTGGAATCTGCAGACCATCTCATTTCACCGTGCGCACACACACACACACACACACACACACACACACACACACACACACACACACACACACACACACACACACACACACACACACACACACAGTGCATGTCGGAAGTGGCAGGACCCAAAAAGCACTGAGAAGTGTAATTACAGAGGAGTATATCCACCCTCCCCCCTCCTGTCTGCTCCTGCTCCTCCTCTCGTCTCCCTCCGTCCGGTTGCCTGCTGCTCTGGAAACACGTTAAAATGCTCTTTGTGGCTTAATTAGCAGGCTGCACAACAAGCCATGCATTCTTGGCCTGGCTTCCCACACACACACACACACACACACACACACACACACACACACTTCAGCATCTTGGACGTACAGATCTGATTCTTCCTACTTTTCCTTCAACTTTTACTTTATTTCTCATCACTTGTTATTTTGATTCATCAGCCTTATAGATCAGGCATGTGTGTGTGTGTGTGTGTGTGTGTGTGTGTGTGTGTGTGTTCTTTCTGAGCAGCAGGTAGGATGATTACGTCTCAGTCATAAAAGGCATTCAGGGACCACCCACCTGACTTGTACATGTGCACATGCTCGAGTGTGACGATCTGCCGTGTTTTTCAGAACCTTCTGTGTTCTGACCCGAAGCAGCAGTCCCGCGAGTCCACGTCTTTTTTCTCTTTGTGTTTTGGCCTGATGTGTTGTTTCTCGGTCCTCCTCTGTGTTCTTCTGCACTGTGGGAAGTCTGCGTTCTTTTTTTAATTATGAGGTGTGAAAGCCTGAAAACCAAAGAGTGCGAATGCTAACACACACACACACACACACACACACACACACACACACACACACACACACACACACACACACACGAATGCATCTGTGAACCATTAAATATACAGCTACAATTATTGCTATATGTGACTCACACGTACACAGATGCTGGATTTTTTTAGGTGTTTTGAACGTCCCCGTGGTGAACACTTGATGGCACTGGTAGTTCACAGATGGCTCCGGTGCCGGGCGTTCTCATGCACACTTGCTCCTGTTTCTCAAGGAGCAACAGGCTGAGCGTTGAAGTTATTGCTGCTGGCCTCGGGCGAAGAAGTCAGCTTCTGTCGTGTTCCTGACAAAAAGCTGTTCATTTACAGCCTCTCGTTTCTTTTCATTTCCCTTTTTTAGGAATCGCAGCAGCCATGTGGTTAAACACGTCAGTTAGTTTCTTATGAAGGCGTGTTGGACAGAGGCGCTGGGAAACCTGCAGCCTGTTGGCAGGAAGAACACATTGTTGACTCATCCGACTGTTTCTCTCCCAGACACAGATCCACGGGTTCTGGAGAAGCAGGAGCAACAGCAGCCCACTTACCTGGCCCTCAGCTACATCAACAGGTACACACACACACACACACACAGAGGAACTGCAGAGGGCAGCATCGTACCAGCCGGTAGGGTCTGTAATCATGTGACTGGTGGGGAGAATGGTGAATGACTGATGAGTTCTGAAAGACCGAGCAGCAGTGACTCATCCACAAACAAGCACACAAAACCACATGAGATAATCACTCCAGCGGCCGGGGGCAACGTCTTAGGATTCCTGTGTGTGTGTGTGTGTGTGTGTGCCACATCCCACTAAATGCTCCATCCCATCAAATCACTACAAGATGCATCAGTGAAGGAGACGATGTTGGAAGGAAGCGGCAGAGTGAGTGAGGGTTGGTTTTCAGTAATAATTCCAGCAGCGGCGAGGTTATAAATGTCATGTTTTGGTTCAGGACCGTTTATTCATCATCACACCACAAGCAGCCGACGGAGCAGGACGCATTTATTCCTGGAGTAAACCCTTCGTGATTGGCTGAGGAGAGATGGACATGAAAACTGAATCAGGAGAATTATGAACGTTCTAATTATCCCACAACAGGAACATTAATAAAATCAGATAGCTCAAATTGTCACGAAGCATTAAACTAATGATAAGGAAATGTTGATATTTGCTTCATGAACAGCTGAGTATGAAGAAAAAACATGTGGTGCTATTTAGCATGGCAGGGTTATTAAGCCTAAAATCACTTCCCTGGAGGACCTGGAGGTGCTTCATGTAGCTGCTGCTGACGTTTAGCATGAATTTAAACACGTAATATGAGGCACGTTGGGATTAATAAAGCAATGAAAGTGGTGGGTCTGTTTTAGGACTAGCTGTTAGCTCATCAGTCCTGTCAGATTATAGCTGTTTCTCCAAGCAGAGGCTGTTCAGGGTAAGATCTTCGAAGACTCGGGGATGTCCACCAGAGCCTTTTAAACGTGAACATGGTGTAAATGAAACCTCAGCCGTCTGCGAGGCTGTTATAGTCCACGGGCGCGATTCCACCAGACGCAGCGGTGTACAGCCCCAGAGGCGTAGGGACGCACCGCTCTGCTGAAGTCATGCTACTCCTCCAGAACACGTCAGCCTTTGAACTTCAGAACAGGCCAGACAGGAAGTCAGAGGTGCGGTGTGAGACTTCTGGCAGATTTCAAAATAAAAGACACGTGCAGATTTCCTGTCGCCCCAATTAAAGCTGGGAAAGCTCTGGGCTCTTGCTGCCCTCCTTCCCTGGTGAAGTCACGTGTGATCTAGCTAATCTGGGATTTGGTGATCTCGTGGGACTGGCCCAGGTTTCAAATCAAACTTTGACCTGTGAAGCGTGCCGGTGTATCTGTAGTGTTAGACTCCAGAGTTGGATATTATATGATAGCCTGCCTGTGTCAGAACCCACAGCATCAGGGAGGGGGCGCTGCTGAGTAACAGCCTCTGTCCCATCAGGTTCATGACGGACGCAGCGCGCCGCGAGCAGGAAACCGTGAAGAAGAAGGCCACACCCAAGCTGTCCCTGTCCATCACCGGTGGACTGTCCAGGAATACCACGGCCACGCCCCCCCGCCACACCAGCGGTAACCTGACGCCTCCCGTCACGCCTCCCATCACCCCTTCCTCCTCATTCCGCAGCAGCACGCCTACAGGTACGACAGGTGTGGCGCTGAGCCCTGTGTTTGGGTGTGTGTGTGTGTGTGGAGTGGAGAGAGACCGCTGCAAATGAGCCTGTTTGACAGTCAGGATCACACCAGCGGGAATGTTCTCTGGAGAGTGGAGGGAATGCTTTAACACAAATGGAATATGGCCTGTTTCTATACCTGCAGTAGGCGGAGCCTGTAGCAAGAGATGGTTCATAAATGAAGCAAATGCAATTCAATTCAAGTTTATTTATATAGCGCCAAATCACAACAAGAGTCGTCTCAAGGCACTTCACATAGTAAACATTCCAATTCACAGTTCATTAAGCCAATCAGAAATAATGTTTCCTATATAAGGAACCCAGCAAATTGCATCAGTGTCAGTGACTATACAGCAATCCTCATACTAAGCAAGCATGCAGCGACAGTGGAGAGAAAAACTCTCTTTTAACTGGAAGAAACCTCCAGAGGATCCTGGCTCAGTATAAGCAGCCATCCACCCTGACTCACTGGGGATCGAGAAGACAGAGCAGGCAGGCAGACACACACACACACACACGCACGCACGCACGCACGCACGCACGCACGCACGCACACACACACACACACACACACACAAAATAATGTGTCTATAGTTCTATTGTGATGTATTAGTAAATATTCTGTTTGGTGAGATCAACTTTATTGTATTTATCCTAGTGGATCTATAATTAAATGGGTAAACTAGTAGTAGCACGTCCACCGTCAAGGAAAGCAAAAAGTTATTATCAGGAGTGGGAGAATGTTTTAGTGGGTAGCAGCAGTGTGCTAGACGATGGCCCCCTCCATGAGGCCACCACAGCTCAGCAGAACATCATTGTTGCTTCTTCTGGGGAGAAAAACACTTAGAGAGAAAATAAAGTTAACAGCTGAAATTGCACAAAATAGTACAGTTAAAGAGCAGATTGTAGAAGAAAGCAGTAGTGTGTGAGAAGTGGTCAGTGTGTCCTCCAGCAGTCTAAGCCTATAGCAGCATAACTACAGAGATAACTCTGGATAATCTATCCTATTTAGATGGAGGCATGTTGGAGGCAGGGCAAGGGAGAGCCGTCTTTACCGACTGTACACTCCACCTCCCTCTACTCCCCCACTTGTCCTGATCTAGGCTAACATCAGATTTTAACCATAGGCCCTATCAAATAAAAATGTTTTAAGTCTATTCTTAAATGTAGACAAGGTGTCTGCCTCACAGACTAAGGCTGGGAGCTGGTTCCACAGGAGAGGAGCCTGATAACTAAAAGATCTGCCTCCCATCCTAAGTTTAGATCTTCTAGGAACCACCAGTAGACCTGCAGTCTTAGAGCGAAGTGCTCGCTTAGGAACATATGGAACAATCAGATCACTGATGTATGAAGGAGCTTGATTATTAAGAGCTTTATATGTGAGAAGAAGGATCTTAAAATCTATTCTGAATTTAACAGGTAGCCAATGTAGGGAAGCTAAGACAGGAGAGATATGATCTCTCTTTTTAATTCTCAACAGAACTCTAGCTGCAGCATTTTGGACAAGCTGAAGACTTTTAACTACATTCTGTGGACTTCCTGAGAGTAATGGATTACAGTAATCCAGTCTTGATGTAATAAATGCATGAACTAGTTTTTCAGCATCACTCCTGGAAAGGAGGCTTCTAATCTTAGCAATATTCCAAAGGTGGAAAAAGGAAATCCTACAAATTTGTGAAACCTGGGATTTGAATGACATGTCCTGATCAAAGATAACACCAAGGTTCCTTACTTTGTTCTCGGAGATTAATGTAATGCCATTCAGGTCAAATTCCATTTGGCTTTCCTTAAAATAGAAAAAAGGGAAATCTGTCAGGGTGGAAAGGTGTGTGTGTGTGCGTGTGTGTGCGTGTGCGTGTGTGTGTGTACTTGTCTTTATAAGCTTATTTGGACAGATTTTAACCTTTAACCTGTGTGGACATTCCCACATTGTGGGGAGCTCTGGCTGGTTCCCGCAATAACAGAATACCCCTAAACGTGGTTTTAGAGGTATGGTGGAATTCACTTTTACTTTGGATTAGTTTAGGTTAGGCATAGTGGCGTCACTAAAACAAATGGAAGTCAATGGATGTCCATACAAGCATTTAGATGCAAGTGTGTGTGCGTGTGTGTGCGTGCGCGTGTGTGTTCGATGACTCCTGCAGTGAGCAAACCAGTCAACACTTTGCTAATTACATAGCAGCTGCCAGGCTGTGTGTTTGCATGGGTCGAGTGTTGCACAGCTCAGAAGCAGATGTCAATTTCAGCCCAAATGGGTTAGGTCTGGGCTGAGACACACACACACACACACACACACACACACCCTCTTTCAACATGTGCCAGGGTGCCATCAACTTCCTCATGCTGAGGTGCAGCATTTCCTGCTAGAAGGTGGGGGGTCAGTGTGTTAGCCTGAACCTCAGTCATGTGGTCTGGCCATGCAGCCCAAGTGTGTGTGTGTGTGGAAAGTATTCTGCTCTTTTTTCCGGGCTGTGCAATAGCGATCACTCCCACTTAATTATCCCCTTCTGAGTGCCAATCCCTGAGTTTTGGCTTGCAGGGACTCACGAGAACACCATCTTTGTTTTATCTGCCCTCAGTGGCATGTGGCCTACTTCTGCACCCAGCACAGAGAAAAGCATTAACACAGAGTGGCGTATCATCTCTGTGTGGCTAATTTCAGTGGCAAGATGTTCCCTCAGCGACGACCCCACCGATTTATCATCCGACATGACAAATGTTGTGTTTGTTGTGCATGGCTCCGACGGGCCTCTAGGCAGCGAGTATGATGAGGAGGAGGTAGACTACGAGGAGTCGGACAGCGATGAGTCGTGGACCACAGAAAGCGCCATCAGCTCCGAGTCCATCCTGAGCTCCATGTGCATGAACGGGGGAGAGGAGAAGCCCTTCGCCTGCCCCGTCCCCGGGTGCAAGAAGAGATACAAGGTGAGGTTAGAGCCGAAGCTGCATGAGGCTCCAGCTGGGATTCCACCCACACTGGAGCTTTTTGTCCCCGTATCACATGTCCGGGCCTAACGTTTCAGCATAAATCCTCTCTGATTGGAAGTGCATTTGCTTTGGTTGATGTTCATCTCAGCCTGTAACAAGAGCCTCCTTCAGCCTGCTGTCCTGGCCCTCTAACTACAGGACAAAAGTGGAACATCACTCCTTAATGCTCTTTCAGGGACAACTGGGGAAGTTAGATCCATTTATATTAGATGAGAAAGTCAAGGCCTTGTAAACCACCGAGAGCTGCCTCTAGATGGCACCAGAGGGGTTAACACGGTGGAACTGAGGCCCATTTTATTCTTCTATCCTTTCACTGACCGCGACGTCTACTGCACACATGTCTGTGTCCTTAATGTCGTTTCTTTTAGAAACCCAGTTTTGTGTTTTCATTTGTTTTTCTAATTCCTGCAGGTTGTGATAACAGCCGTTGTACATATTTCCTGTTCTCCAAGTGTATGTGCTGCCGTAGCGAGTGAGTTTCCTGACTGTGGGATTAATTAAGACATGGGCCATAGTGTGTTTCTGTGTTTTTACTGTCCCGTTTACTGAACAGCCTCTGTTTGGAGAAACAGAGATTCTATCCAACAGGACTGAGGAGCTAACAGCTAGTTTGAATGTGTTGCAAAGGTGTGTTTCTAATCTATTAAAGGACCTTCAGGGTAAATTCTGGGAGGGGAAATTGAGTGGGAGATAAGATTTTACCGTCGTCTCGGGACAATGATCAGACCCGTTTCAGCAGTGATGTCACCAAAAAGTGTCCACAGCAACATTAATAGTTTAATTCTGTCAAAGTACAGCTATTGAGTCCATTCGGTGGACCGGGAGAGCTGCTGTGTGATGTAAAATGTGGCGTTCAGTGACCAGATGAAGCATCATTTCTTACGGTGCTTTGTGAGACAACAGAGCCCGTGAATTACGTTGTGGGGGGATTTAGACGACGCCCACTGATGTCATTTTCTACTGATTCTCAACCAATCAGCATGAGTTAACCAAAGGCTCAGCCCAGCTACTCAGCCGGGCCTTTCTCAGTACCTACCCGTTCGGGTACGTTGTTGGTTCCTGAAAACGGCTAACTCAGCCGACCCTGTGAAGACGAGACACATACATGCTGGGAAGTTCTGGCAAAAACCCAACAGTGGAAACGCGTCCATCAAAAACGCCCACTCCAGATTATATCAGGATCTAATGGTGGCACAGTTGGCTCGCAGAGACAAGGTTGCAGGTTTGAATCCCCTGTGCAGCCTTTCTGCGTGGAGTTAGCACGTTAGCAGCACGTTCTCCAGTTTCCTCCATCAGACCAGAAATGTGCATCTGTATCTCTAAAGCTGTAACTGGCTTTGGGTCAGAGCTGAATAAAACGTGAAGACACACACCAGTAAACACACCTTCTAGTGGTTTATAAATAACCGACTTACACCACTGACGCAACCATAACCCCAGTCTGCTGTAGAATTTCACTAAGTGACGCCACAGAATTAGGTTTTAGTGTGCTCCATCTAGCGGTTAGCTCATCAGTCTTTTAGAGTGTAAACAATATTTCTCCTAATTCTGTCATTCTTTTGATCTCATCAGAACGTGAACGGTATCAAATACCATGCCAAGAACGGCCACCGCACGCAGATCCGTGTGAGGAAACCCTTCAAGTGTCGATGTGGCAAAAGCTACAAGACCTCACAGGGCCTGAGACACCACACCATCAACTTCCACCCCCCCATCTCCACCGAGATCCTCCGCAAGATCCAAGGCTAGAGCCGGAGGTGCCCCTGACACGGCCCGGTCCCCACCCGCCCCTCACACTAACGCATCAAGTGCATGCTTTAAGTTCTTTTGTTTGTGTTTTATTTGTCCTGCATTATTTTTATTACTATTATTTTCTATCCATATCACTTGTATTTCTGAGAAAAAAAAAGTATCTTTGTAGTATTTTATTGACGTACCTTTGCACATTTGTTTATGCTATCATTTATTTTCCTCTATGGTTTAACTGACATAAGGTGCTAACGGTAAAAAACAGACAGAAAAGACAAAAAAACAAAGAGAAATGTAAGAAGTGAAACAGGAAGTGATTTTTCTTTGACCTGCTGGTCTGGGAGCAGGGTGGAGCCCACGGAGGCTCCCGGTCCGCTCCAGGCAGCGAGCTGAGGTCTGTGCCTTCACCCAGAATTAAGTTAATAAATATATTAGTATATAAAACAATAGATATGTATGTGTACATAAAATATAAAGTATTCATGAGCTTATTCATAAATAGTTGCTTTATTTTATACATATAAATATATATTCAGTGTCTAGGTGTAGTATTTTGTTTTTGTCCAGTCTGACGGGCAAACAGCTGGTTTGTTGTTTTCTCACACTTCACATTAGGAGGTGATGTCATTTACTGTTGGACACACACGCGCGCGTGTGTGTGTGTGTGCGTGTTATCGTACTGTTGATCAACAAAGCCGTGCCAGATTTCACCAAACTAAGCTTCATGATGTATTCCAGTTGCCAAGATCTTTGTTTTTATTCCATGATGGTTGCCAACAGCTCTCCACTGCCAAACACTGATCATGTGCCTGATGGGGGCTGGGGCTTTCCTAGAGACGGGGTTGTTCTCCCCACGCCTCTGGATGTAGGCCAGCAGAATGTCTTCATGCATGTTTTCTGAACAGGAGGTTGTTTTTGTATTGAAGAGATCTACGACTTGTCTTCTCTCTGTGTGTGTGTGTGTGTGTGTGTGTGTGTGCGCGCATGTGTGTGTGTGTGTGCAGCAGCTTTCCACTTTGTTGTGTGTTTTCAGCAGTATCTTCATCAGCCTAGAGTATTGGTGTGTGTTCAGGGTTTCTGATGTTATGATGTGTTGGCCATCATAGGAGCTGCAGCTGCAGCTAATCCCTCTAATCTAGACTTTATAATCCACTCAAGGCTCCCAGCCATTGCTCCTTTTGTCTGACGGTGAATATGCTGACAGGCGCACACCCTCCGCTGCTTCTGTGTCTGGCTGGTGCTGCAAACGGAGCTAAAGCATCAGAGGAGGAGAGGAGCGGAGGCTGTGCGCTCCGGGGGGGGGGGGTGTCCATATCCCATGTACAGTGAATGTATCGTAACGTGTCGTCAAGTGCTTTTAAATTATATTTTCGTATGTAACGTTTGTTTTTTGTACGAGGGTTAAAGTTGTTGCTGATGTTAAACTGTTTCTATACAAAAGATGAGCTGCTGCTTAAATGTAAACAGGAAATGACTGAAAAAAAAAACAGCAAAATAAAGTAAAAAGTTCTGTAGCGCAAACCGACTCGGTTCTGTTTGACCCGATCAGCCCAAGATGAAGAACCAGGCAACGACATTGATTTTAACGAGCTGGATTTATTCATAAAGATCTCTGCGAGACGTTTACACGTCTGACATTCTCACATGGGTGGGGGGGGGGTCTTAACGCTTAAATAAAGACGAAGCAGTCGAGACGGTCCACAGGGGCCCACAGACCAAGCTACGAGTTCACAGTTCTACTTTTCTAATAAAAAAATACAGGTGTGTCAGAGTTGGTGTCCGTATCTGATGCACGGCCGTTCTGCCCAGACAGACAAAAAAGTGCACAACAGGAAGTGACCCGTCTTGATTCAAACACGAGGGCGGTAACGATGGGAGACAGGTCTACAACAGCGACTCACAGGTGTCTGCAGCACGTCTGTAGCGTACATTCAGGGTAAAGCCTTGTTCGGTGCAGCAGATGCATGGGAACATGGAGCCGACCCGACCGGCTACAGCTGCTTCACTTACATCCGTGTTTAAAGCTGCAGCTACAAGAAAACATCGTTTCACCCACATGCACTGGAAAAGGTGCTTAAAGATCAAAACAATGGTCACTCCTTCAAATAGCTCCACTCCGCGTCTCTTTCCTCCTCCTGCCAGCACTACCTCCCGTCTCCTTCAGATAAAAAAGGTGCCAGTGACTGTTCGTACCACGGAAACTAAACCGACGTCACAACTCAGGCCCTGTCCTTACTCCATCTGCTCAAAGTTCAGCACGTGGCCGTCGAAGTGCGTGAGGACGTGCCTCTCGAAGAGCTGCTGCTGACAGTTGAGAGGGAACTGCTCGGAGCAGACGGGGCACACCTTCCAGTGGCTCTCCACGTGCTGCTCGAAGCTGCGCTGCTCAAAGTGGGGAGGGAAGATGACCTCGCACAGCGGGCAGCGCTTGTGAATGTCGCTGCTGGAGGGAGAAAAGGGCAGAGGAGAAGATCCAGTCAGGCTCTACCGGGCCCATCCCCCACCCTCTACCTTGTGTTTCACCCAGCACGTCCTCGTGTCTGTGAGAGCTACCTGGAGTCAAAGCAGAAACTTCTCCGGGCGTCGCCGCACCCGCTGGACTGATGATCACATGACGGTCGGGCTCCATCACTCACCTTCAACACAAACACAAGAGATGCTTGCTGTTATTTAGAAACACGGAGCCAAAAGTAGGAAAGTGACATTAACTCGTTTTATGCACATGAGTTCAATGCGCTGTTCTTTAAGGCCACGCAGTGTTTGCCTCCAGTCAGCGCGGGAGGGGGGGGGGTATCATGAGCAAAAACACCATCAGCTGTTGAAGTTAAGCCAGGCGGGCACTGTGCGACTTTTTCACTCGTAGCACTCAGCTTCAGCTCACACTGCACGACCCAGTTCTCGTATGCGACCTGACTGCTCACACTGTACGTCTGGTAGCAACACGTCGGCCCTAAAAATATGCTAAAAATAGCCGTTTTTACTCAAACACGTCAGACTTTTTAGTCTTGTCTTGCCTGTTGTCCTTCGGGAGTGCTGCAGGAGGACACACAGGGATTTATGGGGGTTGGATGAACGAAATAAAGAAAGTAAATCTGTGTTTTGTGATCAGTTTAATTTGACATGAACACGACAAACACGCTTTCTTGACAATCTTTGTGAGTAAAAAAACGTGTAGAAACAAAAACGAACAGCGTGTGTTATTAGGGAAATAGCGGGCGAGCGGTGTTGATGAGGATTGCGCATGCGCCGTGAGCGGTTCTGATACTTTTTGGGTCGCAGCCGCTCGCAGTGCCGCTTCAACAGTGCGATACCCTCACGAGGGACGAGCAAAATATCAAACACACCAGAAGTCCGTGCGACCTCACGATTGCCGATCGGTAGCTGGTCACGTGGTGTTAATCGCCTCTCGTAACCCCCGTACACTACACGACGCTCGGCGCAAAACTCGCCCCGATCTCGTGGATTCTCGCACGAGTGGAAAATCAGCTCAAAAAAGTGAAAAAGTCGCACAGTGTACGCCCGGCTTTAGGTGGACGAGTAGGTGATGCTGCTACCTACTTTCTGGGCCTCTGGTGGATGCTCGATGTTCTCGGGGGGAGATGAGCTGCGGGCCGGCTGGATGCAGACCACCTCCCGGGCCCAGCCCGGTGCTCCTGGACCGGGGCTGGGTGGTGACAGTGGGGGTGCACAGGGAAGGGTGCAAGGCGAAGCCTCGGATGAAGGGTGGGAAATCTGATCTGGAGACAGCGTGACATCGACACGATCTGCAAACGGAGTGATCGTTACTGAACAGATGGGAGCAGAGGGACAGGGAGAAGACACAGGGGACGGAGGTTTACCTCTGGGCGCCTCGGTGGAGTAAGGGTTCCCATACTGCAGCTCGGCCGGCCTCTGGGGCACGAGTGGAGGTGGGGAGGGATTCTGGGGGTAGGGCAGGGGGTAGCGCAGCAACATGGGCTGTCTGACCTCGGCACCGTGTGCCTCCATCTCCCTCTGCCGGAACAGGAAACGCTGCAGCTCCTGGAGGAACACAGCATCCATCCCTCAGAGGCAGAGCTGCACGTTAGCCACATCCTCACACTAAAACCCAACATTTAACCTGATTATCAGATGCATTCGGATATATCACTGAATGCTTAAAACACAGTCGTTATCAGCTCCATAAATGATTCAAGCCCAGAGCTCCATTGTTTCAATTTACAGCCGGGTTTCCCACAACGCAGTTTTTGCCCTTTGTGATTAAATCTGCGGCAGGATTATTAGTGCCCTACTCATTACTGTAATGGGTGTCTGCTGCTCCTCTCTCTCTCTCTCTCTCCTGTTTCTTTCTGTGCCTCCTTTCCCTCCTTTGCTCATTCCTCCCTGACCTCCTCTCTTGATGACTTCATTAGCGCGCAGCTATCAAGTTTAACATTTAAACCAGGGTTGGGAAGGTGAAACAGACACGTAGCGTGGCATTTGCACTGTCTAATGGTGCTGTAGCCGGGGGCGAAGGGCGAATACGGCTGTAGGAATCAGTGAGGGGAGGCAGAAGAGAGAGCAAAGGAAAAAGTTCAGGTGGAGACAAAGCTAACAGTGCTAGGTTGTTATTATTTTAGCTGTTGTGTCAAGTTTATGCACATAAAACCATTTCTTAACCATGTAGACGTTACGCCTTTACCGTGGACAGCTTATCGGCTCCCTCCATCTGTGGAGGACAGCAGCGATGTGTTTTTCAGGATGAACGGGACCGAGGAGAACCACGTGTCCGTTTACAACACTTAACACTAAAAAGGAGACGGCACGGACCCGAGGATCAGCAGCTACGGGGAGGATGTTCAAATGTATCATTAAAAAGTTACTTCAGAGCGTCCAGCGACACGAACCGAGGCTCCATATCTGACGCTCCGCCACAGGCCGCTGATGCTGCCGTCACACACACACACACACACACACACACACACACACACACACAACCTGGGTGCTACTCAGAGTTGGGAGTTTAGTTGTCAAAACGAGGTTTGATGCTTTTATGGTTTTTACACAACCCCAGGTAGAGCTTCTACATTTCTCCATAAACATGGAAGATGAGGTTCTCATCCTGAGATGAAACATGAGAACGGTGAAGCGCTGTTCTTCTTCACCTCCTCCAAATGAAAGCACATCTATAAAGATAATCCAGAGTAACGGGCTGGTTTACCTCCTGCAGCTGCTGCTTGTCCTTCAGAGCCTGGGCCAGGTGACGTTTCAGTTCAGTCACCTCACTGGTTCGCTCCGCCATCTGCACCTACGGACACAACACACCTGCACCGTTAGAGGGGTCCACTACCTTTTTATTTTTATTAAGACTAAACACAATAAAAAACATGACTAACAGGTTATCTGATCCCTCTGATCTGATCTGTGCTTTGAGTTCATGTGAGCAGGTCTACAGGTGAGCCTCCTGGAGCAGTGAAGTGTGTGTGGGGCCTACTGTAACACACACACACACACACACACGCGCACACACACAAAGCCCAAAGAAAGCAGGTCTGTGCATCGGGAGACGAGGCGGGTCAGAAGATGCTCATAAATCCTTCCCCTCTACCGGAGCCGACCCGGTGGGATGGTTTACATCAGTCGCTGCTCGCTCTTCTCTTCTTTCACCCCCCCCATGTCTGTCCTGATTTCATCACTCTTAAATTCTGTCTGCTTCTCTCTCCCTCCTTCTCTTTCATCTCCTTTTTGTCTTCTCCCGGCCTCCCCTCACATGAATTTACAGCACCCCACCACACACACACACACACACTCGTGTCTCCCTGTGAACCCCTCTCTGATGTTAACAGTCATAAAGAACGTAGTCCTGCTTCAGCCTCGCCCCCTGGTCTCTGGGGCCACCGGGAACAGCGTCTGGGCCCCCCCGAAGCATTTGCCTCAGACAGGAGACTCTGTCAAAGCTGATGTAGAGACGTGTTTACAGCACAGATAAGCACACACACACTCACTCAGGGCTGCGGAGCAGGACGGGTGATGATGTTTTTGCCTGTTTTCAAAATGTCTGCTGAACCTGCTGGTGGAGGTGGCCTCAGACCAGGTGGAGTTTATCAACATGAATAAATGACATCACAGAAACTACTGATCTGACTCCGCCTTACTCTGAGTCGCTCCTCCTCGCCAGCCAGCTGCTGTTTAAGCGTCTCGTTGAAGGCGCACTGCTCCCTCCATTTCTCCTCCATCGTGGCCAGCTCTGCCTCCACCGAGCGCGTCTGCTCCGTTTCTGCCTCCTTGGTGCTCCTCCCCTCCCCCTCCAGAGTCATCTGCCTCTCCTCCTCCTCCACTCCGTCACTCACCCGCTCTGCTGTCTGCCTGGTTTCTGCCTCAGAGTTCTCCCCGGCGCTCAGCCTCTCCGTGCCCACCTCCACCCAGCTCGCCATCCTCAGGCTTTCCTCAGGGAGGTTCTCCTTCTCCTCCTTTTTCTTGGGTTTGGTTTCACTCCCAGCCTTTGAGCTGCCCTCCTGCCTTTCCTGCATCTCCGTGCTGGCGTAAGCATCGGCGGACGTGGGCAGCACAGAGGCGACGGCAGCTTCTGGGAGAACTGGAGTGGAAAAAAGCATGTTCTACCTGCTGGAAGCTGGAACTGACGAGGCTTTAAAAGCCTGGCGTACCTTTTCTAGGAGACTCTGGAACAGACGCGGGAGGCTCCTGCGTCGTCTCTGTGGAAACGTTCCTCTTTGAGTCCTGAGACAAAGATGGAGCACATCTAGTAACAGCTGGTGTGGTGTGTGTGTGTGTGTGTGTGTGTGTGTGTGTGTGTGTGTGTGTGTGTGTTTCAGTGCTCCGTACTCACTGCCTGTGAATCAGCAGTGTTGAGCTTGGCCACCTGCCTACGGAGCCGCTGACACTCCCGGTATTTCTCCTTATAATGCTCAGCAGCCATGTGGAGGCGCAGCTTCAGCTCCTCCACCTCCCTCTGCAGCTCGGCCTCGGCCTCTGACACCACCACCACGCTGGGTGCCACCTCCCCGCCTGTTGCAACTCCCTGAATCAAAAGTTAGTCAAAAATACACGGCAAAACAACCTAGCAAGCGCGGGGTTCAGAAGTTTGGGACACCGACCACCTCCTTGTGAGAGGTGCTCCTCATGCGGTCCAGCTGGCTCTCCATGCGCCGGCACTCAGCCTGAGCATCAGCCAGGCTGACGCGGAGCTCGTCGGCCTCCACGCGGGCGTGGTACAGCTCTGACATGGTGTGGTCGCGGGTGCTGGTGGAGTCACGCAGCTCTGAGGCCAGTAGGCAGGCCTGCTGCCGGGACGCCTGGAGCTGCTCCTCAGTCTGACGGAGCTGCTCGTGAACCCGACCCAGTTCCGCCTGAACAGGGTTGTGTTTATGAAGCCATGAAAGATAAAAAACACTCGTGTTTACATCAGGAGCAAGCAGCGGTACCTTGTCTGCTCTGTGCACCATCAGCTCCTTCTCCAGGCCGTCCCTCTGGGCCTTGCAGACTCTCAGCCTGTCCAGCTCCTCCTGGAACTGAGCGATGGTCACCTCCCTGTTCAGCTCCACCGCCTTCAGCATCTGCAGCTCCGCGCTCAGCTTGGTGTTCTCCAGCTCGGTGCTGCGCAGGTGAGCCTGACGGGAGCCAGGGCGGAGCAGCAGGGGTCAGACGGAGGTCGGAAACACTCAGCCAGCCTTCTGACGGTGTCTCACCTTGTACAGGTCTCGCTCATCCTTCTCGTTCTTCAGCTGGCTCTCCAGACCGTCTCGCTCTGCGGTCAGCTTCTTCAGGCGGTCACGAAGACTGGAGCGTTAAACACACACGTGTAACCAGCGTTACACCATTTGGCAGCTCCTCTGAGTGTGTGTGTGTGTGCTAAAACTGGGTGTATTTTACTAGTGGAAGCCACAAAAGCAGTGTAACAGTGACTGAGAAGCACTCAGATCTCATCAGATCTCATGACCTCTTCTGGTCCTACATAAAACATGAAGCTGCTGTTAAACCAGACCTCAATCATCTAATAGACAGCTGGCTAAACTAACACCTCGGAGG